>NW_027070017.1:0-3549 GCF_002906115.3 Quercus suber | reverse complement strand
ATATACCTAGGGTAAAAACATAAAACCCTAAACGTTTAATGAAGTAGGGCTGAGTTGGAAATTCTGCAGAAAATTCAACCTGTGCGATTTTCGATCGATCGAGTCTATTCTTCGATCGATCGAGCCAGGCCGAGAGTCCTAAGTACTTCTGCAGCCACTCGATTCCAACTTTACAATATTAAACCAACTTTGAGCAAGTCTAAATAAGACTAAATACAATGTTTTGATCATGGTTTGCCAACATTACAAATTAGAGTTCTAAATACATAAAATCCTAAGACCTTAGAACCTAACAAGATATATATTAGACATATTAGCCCAATGTAATAGGCTCAAGCCCATTCCTGCTTGTACTAGTAGTATAGGGTTTAGTCGCCTATATATACTCATGTTAGGGTTCATTGTAACACAGGTTTTGTACTATACTCTTATACAATAAAGATGTAGCCCTTAAGGGATTCCTCCGTGGATGTAAGCCGTCAAGGCTGAACCACGTAATCCTCATGTTCTCAGTGTTCCTATTCTATGCTTACTCTTTCGCATCCACTCTAGCATATACAACATAGTATAACACATTGCGTTTGATGATATTGTCCATTTAACATGGTATCAGAGCTAATATTTAACATGGTATCAGAGCCAAACTTCGTTTTTGGCATCAAACAAACATCTCTACACAGCAAGGAAGATTCATACATGCATAGCACAGATTCACAATGTCCCCGCTTAGCTTCAAATCTAGACCCCACGGCATCATGCAGCCACCATGGCTCACTGCTCTGTCTAGATCCTCAAGCCCAAGCACTCTGTGCCTCTCCTTATTAGATCTGTGCAAATCAAGCCTTCGCTTGAAGAAATCAACCCCACATACGTGCTCCTTGGCCTCTCGTGAGGAAAACCCAGAACTCCGGTCACCTGAAACCCAGCCACGTGCTAAAGTTTGCTCTGAAAAATCACCAACGCGCCGCCACAAATCTTGAATCTCGAATAGGATTGTGACCACATGCGCCGCTTTGTTAGACTCGTGGCCTGCCAATCTGCAAAACCCGAGAAGTACGGCCGTTATCTCGCTTATACGCGCCGTCATGCTTCTGGATCTACTCCACACGCCGGTAAATTTCGCATGCGCCAGTCACGCGCTGAACACTGTGATGATGTCATCATGACGTCAGCAAATGCCACGTTAGCTTGATCCACGTCAGCCCTAGCTACGTCATCAGCCACGCAGCTCGCCATGTCAGCAGTGTTGCCTCGTCAGCCCACGTCACCTTGCTGATTGTTGACCCAGACCGACCCGACCCAGACCACCCGGATCTGACCAATGAGCTCTGATTGTTGACTTTGACTTTCTTTGACTTTGACTTTTTGCATTGACCTTTAACCAAAAGTCAAAATTTTCGAAAGGGCCTATCTTGCTCAGTTTTTCGCTTAGATTCCAATTTTGGACTCCATTTCTTCATTTGAAGCGCCGAAATTGGTCTATTGGCATATTCTTCATTGTAGTTTCTTCAAAGGCATTCCTCAAGGCATCTCCAAGTAATTTTCTCATGCTTATTCAACCTCAAGCCTTCATCGAGCTTCCGCCTTGAGTTTGAGGGAGGGTGTTAGAGATATATATTAGACATATTAGCCCAATGTAATAGGCCCAAGCCCATTCCTGCTTGTACTAGTAGTATAGGGTTTAGTCGCCTATATATACTCATGTTAGGGTTCATTGTAACACAGGTTTTGTACTACACTCTTATACAATAAAGATGTAGCCCTTAAGGGATTCCTCTGTGGATGTAAGTTGTCAAGGCTGAACCACATAATCCTCATGTTCTCAGTGTTCCTATTCTATGCTTACTCTTCCATATCCACTCTAGCATATACAACATACTATAACACATAGCGTTTGATAATATTGTCCATTTAACATGGTATCAAAGCTAATATTTAACAGAACCTAGCGTCACACCTAAAATAAATACCATTGAAAAGTTATACTTTTACAACTTTATTTTGAGTTGCTGTGAGTCTTGGTCTAACGTTTTTTTTTTTTTTTAAATAAATTTTTTTATCTTATTTTATTTTGTTATGAGGTTTGACATCTCAACATGATGTAAAAAATTTGTAAGATTTTATTACGGACATAAAAGAACTCAATTTGATTTCATGTACATGGACAGCACCACCAATCAACAAAGCAGACACGGTTTGGATGTCACCACCCTCAACAATGTACACATGATTAACGTTGACATAGAATTTACCTTTTTATTTATTTATTTATTTTTTTTGAGAAACAGAGTTGATTATTAGAAATGTGAAGGAAGTGCTAACTGCTACTAAGAGCTAAAAGGAATGACAGGTGGGGTTGGCTGAAGAGATAGAGGCGACAGCTAGAGGCGGCACTTCTTGTTCATGGGTTCAAACCCCCTAACTTCAATATATATATATATATATATATATGGATCCGGTAAATGTATGCTTAAGGACACACATTAACCATCTATTTTGAATTTTTTTTTATGGAAAATTAAAAAAAAAAACCGTCTGGACAATCTTGAAGGAATCGATTGAGGGATTCTAGACATGGGAGTGTCTTGACATATTTTTTATGTTTTGACAACAGCAGCATGGCTGGGGTCCAAGGAGGAGGATTAGCTCGAAGTCTATCAAAGGGGTTTGCATTGTTGCCTAAGATTTTGATAGAAATCAGCTATGTAATTGAGAGATCCTAAGAACCTTTGGAGTGGGTTTTGTCTAGGATTTCATCTGGAAACTTATCAGCAAATGGATAACTCTCTATGGGTTTGATAACTCCATGATGAATATCAAAGCCTAAGAATCGAACTTTAGTTTGGAAATTTGATTTTTGGGGCAGAAACAACTAGACCATTGATCTTGATGGTGGACAAGAGCTCTTAGGTGTTCCAATGTTGGTGTAGGGATTCTGAAAAATGAGTACATCATCAATGTACACAATTATATGACTGGAGAATGGATTGAAGATCTCATTCTGATGTTCTGGAATTCAGAAGGTACATTTTTTAGACAAAGGGCATTACATTCCATTCATAATGACCAAAGGTGTGGTGAAGGCTGTTTTGTACTGTCAGACTCTTTGATTTGATTTGCCAAAAACCACTTTTCATGTCAAATTACTGAAAACTATTGCTTTTGTTGAAGTCAGGGAGTTTGAACCATGAACAATAAGTGTCACCTCTAGCTGTCGCCACTATATATATATATATATATAAAGTCAGGGGGTTTGAACTCATGATCAACAAGTGCCACTTTAGCTGTCGCCATATCTTTCATATATATATATATTATTATATTTAATTCAGGAGGTTTGAACTTGTGAACAACGAGTGCCACCTTTAGCTGTCGCCACTATCTCTTCAGCAACCCCACCTGTCATTCCTTTTAGCTCTTAGCAGCAATTAGCACTTCCTTTATAAGAATATATATATATATATATATGAATTTCTAACGTGTGCTTAGGGAATATTAGTAATTCACTTTGAAACTATGGAAAAAAGAAAAAATAATTAAATATTTTAA
>NW_027070016.1:445337-498453 GCF_002906115.3 Quercus suber | reverse complement strand
TTATGCATAAATGTCATTTTCTTGTTAGAAAAGCTAGATATAAGAGAAAAAATAATTAAATATAAGAAACTGTAAACTTTCAAACCGGTGTTTATTTTTTTAAATATTTGTAGGGAATCTAAGTGTGGCTCTTTAAATTTATAAAAGATCAATTTGAAATTAATTTAGTTTTGTATGAATAAGACGTAGAGTTGCTATTTGTCAAAGAGGAGACGAAAGAAGGCAAATGACATCATCAACTTGTGTGTGTTTTGTTTCAATTATCCGGATTGATTTAATATAAAAACTTATTTCAATGAGAACTATCAAGAATCAACTAGGGCAAAAAAATGATTGGACACTAGATCAAAAAATAATAATAATAAATGATTGGACACCTAATAGCCAAAATCTAGTAGCTGCCCATCCAACTCCAAGATTTTAGCTGCAATTGCTTTGCAGTTTACACCTTCACAAGAAATAGTGACACACGCCAAAAGTTGTACAAATTCTAAAAATATCTCAGTGGTTTTTTAAATAGTTTTTGTGAGATCTTGATAAGATTCTTATCAAGATTGTCATTTAGTACTTAATGTGGTAACCAACATCATCATAGATTTTATTAACTTTATATTTCTAAGATACTTCTTGGGCTTTTGATGATAAAACCAAGATTTTGGTCAATAGATACATTATTTTTTCCAAATATGACATTCATGACGTTTTTAATATTTTGGACAAAATTATAATTTAGATCATGTACTTTAGGGATATTTTCCAAAGTAAATCATATAGTTTCAAAAGTTTTAAATCAAACTTTATAATTTTAAAAGTTTCAAATTAATTCCTAAAGCTTAAGATTGTAACAAACTAGACTATATATTTCATTAGTTTCTGCAGAGATTGGATTTGAGCACTTCTTCTATTGGATGAGTGGAATCAGACCCAACTAGCCTAATATAATGAATTTGTAGAGAATCGGTTGAAGAACTAGGCCTTAGTGAGGGTTACAACAACTAAACATGGTTATGAGTAGACCGAATAACCAGGACGTGGACTAAAGTGTGAAAATTGATCCCCGGCCCTCCTCTAAGGGGCTTGTTGTTCTTATTATTTTTTTAGTGTCTTGTTACAAGGGTTTCGGAGATAATACAAATTGTTGCCATCTATTCTTTTTTCCTCCCCCTTTTTCCAAGAGGATTCCTTACATTATATACTCCATTCCAGTTGATATTGGCCCTCCATTTGTTTACCATGCAGGTCACTACTCGAGTGTTTGTCTCATCAGCCACCTTACCAAACCTCCTGTGAGTTACAGCAACTAAGGCAGCCCTGTTCAGGGGTCACTTCCTCATTAATGCAACCAGAATGTTAGTTGTGGGTATTTAATGCAAATGTGACAGTTTCTCCTTGAATTGCTCATCCACTATGCTCCCATGGCTGACCTATTGTACCTATCCTTTTCCTTGAGATGCTCTGGGAGGTTGCCTTTGATGGCATGCTGCTCTTCCCTTTTGTGATCTTGGTTTGCCGAGGACAGGATTGCCCTCGGTGATGTTTCATGGCACCTTGGATTTGCTTCATTCGTCCTCGGACATTTCTTCCTCCTCGGAGTGGGCCTTGGGCTTAGTATAAAGTGGGCCGCGAATGCCAAATTCTTTGATCCCACAGTTTCAAATCCACATGTTACTCCATATTATGGATTTTTTCTAATAAATGTAATGAAATAGATAGATTTGTGAAAAAAAAATGGAATTGATAGATAATAAAAAAAAAATGGAAGGAAGATAAATATACTTTATTATACTATTACAACTTTCACTATTTATTTATTTATCTCAAAATATAGATAAAAATCAATATTTTACCTCTATTCTATTAAAAAAAATTAATGGTTTCTTTTTTAAATAACAACAAAAAGAATGGCAAAATCTTAGTTTCAAATTTTTTGAGTCGACTATGAATCTTTAACAAGATTAATTAGGATTGACTACATGTGTGTTTTTTTTTTTTTTCCTTCCGTTATATTTTATTTGAAGTTTGGGTTAAAACCAAACTACATTATGGTAAATTATACGTACGAGAGTGTGTGTAGACGGTCAATGTCAATGGCATAATAGAGTAAGTGCGACTTTTATATTATTAACAATTGCTAGTAGTAGGCGATATTAGCCACAATCATTGGGGGAATTTTTGTATTTTACCCAAAAGATACACAAAGATTATATGAAAAAAGATTGAACATTCTCCTTCATCCATCCTTATTAAACTCTTGATTGTTTTTAAAAAAAAATCTACTTTAATCCATTTCATTTCACTCACTCATTTTCCACTGAAATCAAAATGGTTCCACTAGAGGAAATAAATTAGTAGTTTGGATAGAAAACTTAGTACCATAATTCTTTTTTTTTTGTCACAACTTTAATGTATTTATGGGTGGTAAAAAAAACAATTAATTTATGTGAAAGTAATAAATAACTACTCATAGTACTTTATATTAGAATTGTGATAAAAAAAATTGTAGATTTAGAATTACTCTTGTTTTTGACGTTGTAAAAGGTGAAAAAAAACAAAAATTATTCTAAAATCATAACATTTATCTCAATATTTTTTATTATTTTACGTAGTTATTTGTCACTTTCATATGAATCTAATTCATTTCCTCTTTCACGTATAAAAAAAAAATAAATAAAAAAGGTGACGTAGACTGAGAGAAATGGTGTCGGCCTAGAAAACAAAAAGAGTAAAAGAGTGAGAAAGGAGACGTAGACGGTGACAGATTGGTCTTAGGAGCAGAGCATCAGGAATATTGGTCTAATGAAATGAATAATAAGCAGAGGTCGGTAAGTAAAGAATTTTGTACAGATAGTCCACGTGGCGTGACTGCGCTCCATTAAACTTTTAATGGCCGAGGGTCGTTACCGCATATTCTAGAGTATTAAGAATCGCCTCCCTATTGAATATCTTTTCTCTACAACCAATATTATTTTATAACTTATCCACCTTATCCAAACCCACACACCATTTTATTTTCTGGACCCCACTAAAAGTTGATAGATGAATATGATCCATCATTTGTTTTGTGGCCCCTTGCTTGATTGACGGCTCACATTTATCCTGTCTTTTTTTTATTATTATTTTTTTTTTATGAAGCACATTTATCTTATCTATTATAAAAGTATGATCAAATTTGATGGACACAAGAAAATTTATAAGTTGAATGTCTTGGGTATCAGTGATCAGAGAGCACTTGAAAGTTTTAAAAAAGCAAACACAAAATAAGAGGTGATCGGAGAAGACCGGCAAAAAATCCTCCAATGGTAAAGTTAGTATTTATGAGATTCCAATTTTTGTGAAAGTGTCTATGTCCATTACCTTCTCACGGATGAATGCTTATATAACACACACTTTGGGGCAGTTACTCGTTTAGTAACTGCTCCTATCATTGAGGAATTCAGAAGACTCGAAGGTAACTTCTATAACTGCCATGGAAGTTACATTATTTGGGCTTGTTTTCCATAACTACCATTGGAAACTGGCTATGGTAATGAACCTTGACCTTAGCACTCCATGCTAAGTGAGAAGCTCGTCTTAAGCAAATATGGGGAAAGACATCTAGAACGCAGGAAGGTCATCCAGGTGTTTCTTTTCATGGACGGCCTTATCATGGACGAGCATACTATAATGTAATCCATCATTTGTTCCGTTTGACCTTCTTGCCTTGGACGACCTCAATGGACGAGTTTGGAGTTGGTGCGTTATAATACACCATCAAAATTCAAATATCCAAAACCAAAAATTAGCACATATGTAATGAGAATTGATTGAGGAACGAAATTCTAGGTTTAAATTGGTATAATTTATTCTTAAAAAAAAAGGTATAATTTAAAATAAAGATCTAATTTAGTACATGCGTAAAACTATGGCTTTGTGGGAGTTTTTTTTTTTTTTTTGGGGGGGGGGGGGGGGGGGGGGGGGGGTTTTTGAGTATAATGAAAAAGACTAGAAATTAACCAGTGATTCTGTGAGTTAATAGTATTGTAGTTTGACAATATATAGATTTTAGGGAACAAGTACAACTTTATAAGGCATTGGATTTGCTGCCTCAGGTCTGCTGGAAAAAGATTACTTTCTCTGATTGCTCTGGCTTTGAATGTAGAAGAGGACTTTTTTGAAAAAGTGGGGGCTTAGATGAACCAAATGCGTTTCTTCGCCTTTTGCATTATCCAGGTTGAGTAGCATGATTTGCGTTCTTTTATGTCAGCTTAATTACTGCAATTTTTTTCCCCTTGATCTTCTTCCTTCTTTCTTTCTTTTTATTTGTTGGAGAAAAAGGGGGGGGGGGGGGGGGGGTTGCATATATTTTAGACAATCTGTGTGGTGAACTTTTGTAAAAATTTAAAATTTTTTGCCTAGTCTGATTTTGTTAAACTAGGATGTAGTTTAGGTGCAAAATTGAAGTCATAGACTTAAAAGAGCGAACCCTCATGGTCTACAATTTTCATATGCTAATGCTTCTTTTTTAGAGTGGAGCATTGATTTTTGAAATCAAGTTGTCAAACCAAATAGATGCTTTCATCTAAAGATCAATTTTAAGCTGTGGTTCCTATTGAATGTTGGACTAATACATGGCCAATTATCCTGAGTGAGTAAGGTCTGTTTCTGTCCACACTGTTTAGAATTTGCTGATGCTTTAATAGCAAGTAGCAACTAACTCAACTGAACTATATCCATTTATTAGATCTCTGTATTAGGTTACAATCTAAACTTTACTCAAGTAGATTGTAGACTGTAGAGCACTTTCAGGCAAAGGTTTAAACCAGTCATCCAGCTTGACCTTTATATGTCTTAACAATATGTTCTGTAATTTAATTTCAGGTGAATTGGGGTCTTCTGATGATGAAATATATGGTTCCTCTGCTCACTCAGATTATGGAATGGTCACTCTCCTAGCAACCGATGGTGTTCAAGGACTTCAGGCATGTTTGTTGTTGATCAGCTGTAGTGTCCACCTGTATTTCCTATTCAACCTCACAGCTGCCAATTAGCTGGGTTTTTTCATGTTGACAGGTCTGCCGAGAAAAATTCAAGCAACCACGGGTTTGGGAGGATGTGCTTCATGTAGATGGGTGAGTCCACAAGTGCAATTTTTTATGTAAATGGAAGCATTACTGGTGTAATGAATGTTGAGTCACTTTGAAATCTTCAGGTAAAAAGTAGCCTTGTAAAGTAGACAGTTACATTTGTTGGTCAACAAACAGAATATGGACAATGCCATCTGACGATAAAAACTAACGTGGTTATTATATTTCTTTGTCAGCAGTAAGATTTTGTTTATTAAATTTGCAGGGCCTTGATTGTAAACATTGGGGATATAATGGAGAGGTGGACTAATTGTTTGTTCCGGTAATTTATCATTCTTTAACTTGCTATTAACACTTCTTAGAGAACCTATAATGTTTTTAAAATGAAATTTTGTTTCTTTTCATAAATCTAACAAAGATAGTGAACTGGTTTTCTTTCTGGAGGCTTTTCTTCTCTCAGCTTCCCCTCCCCTTCTCACCTCTCTCTAATTTGTCACTTATTTGTAGGTCAACACTGCACAGAGTGATGCTGTCTGGAAAAGAGCGCTATTCTGTAATCATTTAACTACGTCACTCTTAACATCTTTTTCGTCATATTCTGTAATCATTCATGAATTGTATAAAGAATTTAGTGAATTCCACACACATAGATATGTTAAAGGTTTTCATAATTTTGTCCCTAAGTTGTCCACTGTGTAGGGTATAATTAATGCTGAAAAGATGTTATGCTTCAGAACCTAGTAGATTGAACAGATGGGAGTGGATGATTGATTAACATATATATTGAAAAAAACTTATTTGTATGTCCTAATGGGATGTTTCTGATGAGTATATCATCCTAACAAATAATCTATTAAAGGAGACAAAACCCCCAGGTCAAGTGATTTATTGTATAGACAGATCATGACAGGGAAAATTTGTTTTTGTTTGGATGATCTAATTCAGCTGAACTTTTATCAGGATGTGTAATGGGTTACTTTTTTATATAAAACCCATTATCTTAAAAAGGCGTGAGTCCATAATGAACCTAAAAAGCTTGGAATTTGAATATACATGTTGTGGGATAGGAGAATTATAGATATAATTTGCTTCAGATATCTTTGTTTATACATACATATGAAAAGATGCCATATATATATATATAGGTCTCAAGACCATAAACCATCCTGTAAAATGGGGCTATTAGTATAAGTGGATCCATTCTTGCAAGTGATAATGAACAATGTTGACCTGCAAAAAACTTTTCTTGTTCAAATACTACAAGAGAGTTTTTTCTTATGCCAGGTACTCTCTACGATTTACAAACACTTGGGAGTTTGATGGTGTCATGAAACATTCAAACATGCTATAGTTTCTGATGTTAGCCCTCTTTCTTCAAGGGAGTTCATTGTTACTTTTGAGAATTTTTAAATTGAAAATGTCAATATTTCAGGCAGCTTTCTTCTTGGATCCCAACCCAGACTGCATGGTGGAATGCCTGGAAAGTTGTTGCAGCGAGTCATCTCCTCCAAGGTGTGAAAAAGACTATTTGCCTCCTTTTCATTTTCTCCCTCTCCCTCCCCCACCCCCCCCCCCCTCTTTCTTTCTCTCCGTAGTGTTTGGGAGTTCACTTAGAAGCATACATATTTATTTTTTGAGAGTTCACTTAGCAGTAAACATTTTTGTTTTGAGAATTCATTTAGCAGTATACATCATTAGAGCCTACAAAGGGAAATCATGCTTTTGATGTCTCCAAATTCATGTCTTCTGACATATTAGTCATCGAGGATGTCAAACATTCTGGTGTAAAGGTATCTTTAGACATTTATAATTTAATTTGTAATCTCCAATAGAAGTCTTAGGTGAGACTATACTAATTAGGCTGGTTAACTCTGGACTATTGTGTGTGCGCGCTTGTTGACTTACACATGTTCAGTTTGTTTTTATGGGGCATCACAAATATTCTTGAGTCTTGCTCAGTGCTTATGGGTTTTTTTAGGTTTTATTACTTCTAATTAAAGTATATTTTTCAGTATGCATTTCTAATCAATGATCAAAGATGGTGTTTATTGATTATGTATGCAGGTTTCCCCCAATTCGCGGCGGGGACTACCTGCAAGAGAGGCTCAGGCTTACATATGCCTCATAGGATAGATGTTTGAAGACCTAAAATTGAAAATAATGTCGGTGTACACTGCCAGTTTCATTGTTGTGCAAGAATTTGATATTAATTAATGGGTCTGGTTAACGGGTGTCATTAGAACATTTGTTAATGGACTATTTTAGAAAAGTTTAAATATCATTTTTATGGAAAATATAAAAAATGTTAAAAAATCAATTACATTTTTCTTTTTCAATAAAAAGTTTCTAAAAATACCTCTTAAACTAATGTCTTTAAGGCATTCATTAACTTTTTCCTTAATTAATAATGATTCATGACTCCAAATGCAGACTCATCCAAGAGAACTTGTATATTGTCAAAATCTCCTTCGGGAAATTTGCTCTAGCCTTTGGAGACAAGAATTGGCATACAATCCTTGCTTTTGCAATTTGACACCCCCCCCCCCCCCTTGCCTTTTTTTTTTTTTTTGCTCTTCTTGTTTTACTATCTATAATCATAGATATTTGCGGGTTTAAATTGCAGTTGTGGCATGGAATTATGTATTCTCTTACCCCTTTAAGAGTTACCAGCACTGGAAAAAATTGCTACTTTCATGTTTTATGAAAAAAGAGACTTGCATTTAGATGCCGATTTCTATCAACTTGCATTTAGATGCTGATTTTTGAGTTACTATGAATCTTCAACGGATTAGTTAGGGTTGGTTATGAATAAAATTTAATAAATTTATAGTAGTTTTAACTATTAAAGTTATGACCACGGTACACCTTTGGCGTGATGGTTACTTTACAAGTATTAAGTGCTTGTGGGATTTGGGAGGCAATGGTCGAAGTTCAAGTTTTCAGGAGGAAGCATCATTCACATATACACTTAAATTATACTAGAGTAAAATTTTTATATTGTGAAAAAAAAAAAAAAAAACTATTAAAGTTATGAGATCTTCAAATGTAATGCAGTTATTGTTGCTTGCAATTCATGGAGACTTGGGAAATGCATGCACCAATTTTGATTCGGAATCTAAGTTTGCAGTTGGCAATTAATGAAGTTGATGGGTGCCTTTACTTTCTTTCTCTAGCAATGACTGAGGAATGAGGCTCACATGGCGGTTTTAAAATTATTTTGCATATAGAAACAGGCATGTGATAGGAGTATGCAGATTGCAGACGACTTTGAATGTGGCACTAAGCGACACGCACCACGTTTTTCTTGAATGACTTAAGGTCTGGTTGAAGACGACCGTTCAACTTTACGCTTCTTACCGTTCAAATTCCACAGTTGGCATTTCTAATCAATTGAAAGCTGAACCTTCTTAATCAGTACCAACTCTGAGGTTACTAAAACCAGTCAACTACTCAACTATGACTCTTTTCCGCTTTAACTACAAATTGAAAAGGCAAAAATGACTAATGCGTTACCACATTTATAAATAGCTTGAATAGTGATGTAACAGTTACAAAGGTTTTTAGTTTTAGACTTTTAGTTGTGAACTTATCCCTGTACACTGTTGGTAATTTTGACTTATAACTCAAATTCAGAATATGACGATTAAGTTTTTTGGTTTCGTCCAATTTTTTCTACAGGGAAAACTCGTGTTTGAATCTTCCCATCTCCATTTATTTTATTTTTCAATAAATGTCTATTGGTGGTAATCATAAAAATGTTTAATGTTCCTTATACTCGTTTAAATAGTTTATATTGATGTGTGATTTAGTACACGTCTATGCAAGACATACTTTATACATTCCAAATCCAATCCACAAAAAATAGAATCATAATTATGTATTTTTAGATGTTTTAATTTCCACCGTTCCTTTTACAAATATAAATAAAAGGCTAAGCTATAAACGATTCAAATTTTAATAGATATTAGATACCACATGGTCCACACTTAGATGGTTAGATGTACCATATAAGAATCGCCTATTTGATAATATCTATGCTTATTTTTATAAATTTGAAAATACTAAGGACTTTATAGAAACCCACCTCTTTTTTTTTTTTTTGGAAAATTAAAGGGATGCAGCCTTTGAAATTTTTTTTAGAGAGTTATGGTGTTCGTTTTTTTTTTAATCCANCCCCCCCCCCCCCCCCCCCCAAAAAAAAAAAAAAAACTCCCACAAAGCCATAGTTTTACGCATGTACTAAATTAGATCTTTATTTTAAATTATACCTTTTTTTTTAAGAATAAATTATACCAATTTAAACCTAGAATTTCGTTCCTCAATCAATTCTCATTACATATGTGCTAATTTTTGGTTTTGGATATTTGAATTTTGATGGTGTATTATAACGCACCAACTCCAAACTCGTCCATTGAGGTCGTCCAAGGCAAGAAGGTCAAACGGAACAAATGATGGATTACATTATAGTATGCTCGTCCATGATAAGGCCGTCCATGAAAAGAAACACCTGGATGACCTTCCTGCGTTCTAGATGTCTTTCCCCATATTTGCTTAAGACGAGCTTCTCACTTAGCATGGAGTGCTAAGGTCAAGGTTCATTACCATAGCCAGTTTCCAATGGTAGTTATGGAAAACAAGCCCAAATAATGTAACTTCCATGGCAGTTATAGAAGTTACCTTCGAGTCTTCTGAATTCCTCAATGATAGGAGCAGTTACTAAACGAGTAACTGCCCCAAAGTGTGTGTTATATAAGCATTCATCCGTGAGAAGGTAATGGACATAGACACTTTCACAAAAATTGGAATCTCATAAATACTAACTTTACCATTGGAGGATTTTTTGCCGGTCTTCTCCGATCACCTCTTATTTTGTGTTTGCTTTTTTAAAACTTTCAAGTGCTCTCTGATCACTGATACCCAAGACATTCAACTTATAAATTTTCTTGTGTCCATCAAATTTGATCATACTTTTATAATAGATAAGATAAATGTGCTTCATAAAAAAAAAATAAAAATAAAAAAAAGACAGGATAAATGTGAGCCGTCAATCAAGCAAGGGGCCACAAAACAAATGATGGATCATATTCATCTATCAACTTTTAGTGGGGTCCAGAAAATAAAATGGTGTGTGGGTTTGGATAAGGTGGATAAGTTATAAAATAATATTGGTTGTAGAGAAAAGATATTCAATAGGGAGGCGATTCTTAATACTCTAGAATATGCGGTAACGACCCTCGGCCATTAAAAGTTTAATGGAGCGCAGTCACGCCACGTGGACTATCTGTACAAAATTCTTTACTTACCGACCTCTGCTTATTATTCATTTCATTAGACCAATATTCCTGATGCTCTGCTCCTAAGACCAATCTGTCACCGTCTACGTCTCCTTTCTCACTCTTTTACTCTTTTTGTTTTCTAGGCCGACACCATTTCTCTCAGTCTACGTCACCTTTTTTATTTATTTTTTTTTTATACGTGAAAGAGGAAATGAATTAGATTCATATGAAAGTGACAAATAACTACGTAAAATAATAAAAAATATTGAGATAAATGTTATGATTTTAGAATAATTTTTGTTTTTTTTCACCTTTTACAACGTCAAAAACAAGAGTAATTCTAAATCTACAATTTTTTTTATCACAATTCTAATATAAAGTACTATGAGTAGTTATTTATTACTTTCACATAAATTAATTGTTTTTTTTACCACCCATAAATACATTAAAGTTGTGACAAAAAAAAAAGAATTATGGTACTAAGTTTTCTATCCAAACTACTAATTTATTTCCTCTAGTGGAACCATTTTGATTTCAGTGGAAAATGAGTGAGTGAAATGAAATGGATTAAAGTAGATTTTTTTTTAAAAACAATCAAGAGTTTAATAAGGATGGATGAAGGAGAATGTTCAATCTTTTTTCATATAATCTTTGTGTATCTTTTGGGTAAAATACAAAAATTCCCCCAATGATTGTGGCTAATATCGCCTACTACTAGCAATTGTTAATAATATAAAAGTCGCACTTACTCTATTATGCCATTGACATTGACCGTCTACACACACTCTCGTACGTATAATTTACCATAATGTAGTTTGGTTTTAACCCAAACTTCAAATAAAATATAACGGAAGGAAAAAAAAAAAAAACACACATGTAGTCAATCCTAATTAATCTTGTTAAAGATTCATAGTCGACTCAAAAAATTTGAAACTAAGATTTTGCCATTCTTTTTGTTGTTATTTAAAAAAGAAACCATTAATTTTTTTTAATAGAATAGAGGTAAAATATTGATTTTTATCTATATTTTGAGATAAATAAATAAATAGTGAAAGTTGTAATAGTATAATAAAGTATATTTATCTTCCTTCCATTTTTTTTTATTATCTATCAATTCCATTTTTTTTTCACAAATCTATCTATTTCATTACATTTATTAGAAAAAATCCATAATATGGAGTAACATGTGGATTTGAAACTGTGGGATCAAAGAATTTGGCATTCGCGGCCCACTTTATACTAAGCCCAAGGCCCACTCCGAGGAGGAAGAAATGTCCGAGGACGAATGAAGCAAATCCAAGGTGCCATGAAACATCACCGAGGGCAATCCTGTCCTCGGCAAACCAAGATCACAAAAGGGAAGAGCAGCATGCCATCAAAGGCAACCTCCCAGAGCATCTCAAGGAAAAGGATAGGTACAATAGGTCAGCCATGGGAGCATAGTGGATGAGCAATTCAAGGAGAAACTGTCACATTTGCATTAAATACCCACAACTAACATTCTGGTTGCATTAATGAGGAAGTGACCCCTGAACAGGGCTGCCTTAGTTGCTGTAACTCACAGGAGGTTTGGTAAGGTGGCTGATGAGACAAACACTCGAGTAGTGACCTGCATGGTAAACAAATGGAGGGCCAATATCAACTGGAATGGAGTATATAATGTAAGGAATCCTCTTGGAAAAAGGGGGAGGAAAAAAGAATAGATGGCAACAATTTGTATTATCTCCGAAACCCTTGTAACAAGACACTAAAAAAATAATAAGAACAACAAGCCCCTTAGAGGAGGGCCGGGGATCAATTTTCACACTTTAGTCCACGTCCTGGTTATTCGGTCTACTCATAACCATGTTTAGTTGTTGTAACCCTCACTAAGGCCTAGTTCTTCAACCGATTCTCTACAAATTCATTATATTAGGCTAGTTGGGTCTGATTCCACTCATCCAATAGAAGAAGTGCTCAAATCCAATCTCTGCAGAAACTAATGAAATATATAGTCTAGTTTGTTACAATCTTAAGCTTTAGGAATTAATTTGAAACTTTTAAAATTATAAAGTTTGATTTAAAACTTTTGAAACTATATGATTTACTTTGGAAAATATCCCTAAAGTACATGATCTAAATTATAATTTTGTCCAAAATATTAAAAACGTCATGAATGTCATATTTGGAAAAAATAATGTATCTATTGACCAAAATCTTGGTTTTATCATCAAAAGCCCAAGAAGTATCTTAGAAATATAAAGTTAATAAAATCTATGATGATGTTGGTTACCACATTAAGTACTAAATGACAATCTTGATAAGAATCTTATCAAGATCTCACAAAAACTATTTAAAAAACCACTGAGATATTTTTAGAATTTGTACAACTTTTGGCGTGTGTCACTATTTCTTGTGAAGGTGTAAACTGCAAAGCAATTGCAGCTAAAATCTTGGAGTTGGATGGGCAGCTACTAGATTTTGGCTATTAGGTGTCCAATCATTTATTATTATTATTTTTTGATCTAGTGTCCAATCATTTTTTTGCCCTAGTTGATTCTTGATAGTTCTCATTGAAATAAGTTTTTATATTAAATCAATCCGGATAATTGAAACAAAACACACACAAGTTGATGATGTCATTTGCCTTCTTTCGTCTCCTCTTTGACAAATAGCAACTCTACGTCTTATTCATACAAAACTAAATTAATTTCAAATTGATCTTTTATAAATTTAAAGAGCCACACTTAGATTCCCTACAAATATTTAAAAAAATAAACACCGGTTTGAAAGTTTACAGTTTCTTATATTTAATTATTTTTTCTCTTATATCTAGCTTTTCTAACAAGAAAATGACATTTATGCATAATAAAAAAAGATAAAAAGAGAAAATTCGTATCACAGATATATGACACTATAAAAAATGTTATTATGATTCTTAAAAAAGTCCATTACCACTAAACTATTTGTAATTTTGAGATTTCTTATGTTATTATGGAGGTTATTATACCAAAGCTATCCAAAATTCCGTCTTTTATTTGTCCTGATTCATTTATTAATAAAGAACTCTTTTTGAATTATGGATGAAAGTATCAGAATTTTCATTAAAAAAATTAACCTTTAGATAGTTATTATAATCTAATTAACACTATTTTATAATTTTCTTGCAGACCATTAGAATTTACTTTAGAACTACTGAATTCCAATTGGTACTGTAATAGTGTCACGTCAACATTGTAAGTATTGTCTCTTTTTTTTTTTGGGTAAAGACAAATGAAAACGTTTTAAGTTATCCCCAACCTTTATTTTTGATAAGCATTAAAGCCTTCCCCGACCTAGCATTCTTATCTATTATCCTTCTCAGCTATTATACATGATTATCTGAAAAAAAAAAAAAAAATTAACACAAAATCTATAAAAAAAAAAAAAAAGAATTTTTTTGATAATAACTATATGTGAAAAATTTGTGTCAAAGAGAAATTAGATGATAATGATAGTATTAAACTAATCACACAATGGATAATCTAAATAAATTGTAATAAAAAAATAAAAAGGAAAAACCAAGTTGACTTATAAAATACATTTTAAAGTCTCAACCTTACTTACAAGACAAGAAGCACGAAACTACTGGATAGAATACAACAGAACAACGACAGGATAAGGAAAAAAAAAGAAAAAGAAAAAAAAGGGCTTTTCAGCTCTCTCAGTTTTTTCCTCGTAACCCAAAGTGCACACCTCGCACACAGAAATGATCACGAAACAGCTGTTTGACCAAATGGACGGCTAGCATAAAAAGACATCAAAATTGGAAATGTCCGCGAAGCACGGAATCCTTTTCCTTTAATCTAGGACCAGATAATATATGGATAGTGTTTCCTTCTCTCTCTTTCTCTCTTTCTCTTTCTTTCTCTCCCATCTGCGAAAGCTGAAGGGAGAGAAGAAAAACACAACTCTCATCAATATAAGCCTTTCTTGGGTCATTTAAAAAACCCAAAAACCCACAAAGGCTCTGTCTATCTGATCTTATCAGTCGGATCCTTAATCGGATCCAAAACCAAACCTAACTATCTTTTTCTATCCTATCCTAACTAACATATCATTTCTTGAATTCTAATCGGGTTTTGATTCGAGGAAGCGATGACTCGGAGGTGCTCGCATTGCAGCCACAATGGGCATAACTCTCGGACCTGCCCGAACCGTGGGGTCAAGCTTTTCGGGGTCCGGTTGACCGACGGGATCCGGAAGAGCGCTAGTATGGGCAATCTCAGCCACTACGCCGGGTCGGGTTCGGGTCTGAACCAGAACGGGTCGAATACTCCCGGATCACCCGGCGAGACACCGGAGCACGGTGCCGCTGCCGACGGTTACGCCTCTGAGGACTTCGTGCCTGGCTCCTCTTCTAGCTGCCGTGAAAGAAAGAAAGGTTTTTAAAATTTAATTTTCTCTCAAATCGCAAAGAAAGTTATGGTTTTCTTTTCCTTTTTCTTTTTACACGGTTATGTTTGTTGTTTGGGAGGAATTTGAATAAAAAATGAATGTGAAAAAAATAAAGATGAAGATTCTAGATTGATTTTTTTTTTTTTCATATTTATTTTTTGGATTTTGCTTCTTCTTTTTGTGGTAGTTTTATGATTGATTTTTATAATTGATTAATTGATTTTTATTTTGTTCATCATAAATAGAATAGGCAATTCGTTATGCTCCAGTTTTGGAATTCTAAATTTTGAATTGAATGTTAAGGCCAATGATCCATAAACTAGAAAAAGAGAGAATATCATTTCGAAAAAGTAGTTAAATGCAAAATTTATCTAGTTGAGTTTCTTGGGATGTTGGATTAAGAAAGCATTAAAAAGTATTAAGGAAGCAAATGATCTGAGCTGATATTTACAAAAATATAAGTTATGGGGATAAGGGTGGGGGGTGAGGTTTTGTGAGGTATTTTATATTTGGTTTGTGTCTTGGTTGTCAAGTAAAACTGTATGTGTCTGATAAGGATGTGAACAAAATTATTCGGACGCTTAAATATGCAAATGATTTTTGGAAGATTTAATGGTCTTTGAATTAAAAGACATCTTGGAGTGCAGGTGTTTGAGTTTTATTTATGCAAAAGAGATAATAAAATGCTACATGTTTTTCAAGAATTAAATCATTTTTACATTTAGCTGTCTAGCAAAATGCACTGCGAGCTTGTGTGTGTGTGTGTGTGCTTTGTGTGTTTGGATGCTCTGTTCAAAATAGTGAAGATGTAAGGCTTTTAATTTAGTCCATTTTTTTTATCTAAAGCATTTTTCTGGCAATAAACATAGCATTAACTATAAGAATTATGAAGAGACAATTTGTTTAAACAAGGGAAGACTGTAGTGACACCCAAATTCACAACAAGCTTGTGTCAACTTGTGCTTGGTACACCAAATCCTTTTTTTTTTTTTACCAAGGATCCATGGTGCTCTCATGTGTAAAGTATTGTAATCCAATCACATGTTGACACCCAAGCATGTTGTGAAATTGGGTGTCCACATGCACTGTTAAAGAAAGATTAACAAAGTAATGTCCTTTTAGGTCACTCCTAAAATGTGGGATGTGCAGTATAAGGGTCCTTCCCTTTTGATCATTCAATATAAGTGAATTTACTGTCTGTGTGTTGACGTTTTTGAAAGTTAAAAAAATGTTTTGGTTTCAGAGCCTGATAACATTCCACAATGATGTCTCCTTTAAAAAGGTACTACAGATCTGTCAAAATTTAGCTGTACTGTACAGGAATTATTTGAATCATATGGTTTGGTGAATTGTAGCTACTAATCTGGGTGCTGGTAACATGTCTGTCTCTTGAGAAAAAATTCTACTTTTTTGTGAAGATGCACTCTTAACAATAAATGCTAAGGAACTAAGGAAAATTTTAAGGTGTCGTGTTAATGATTCCTTGGTTAGAGAAATTAATGCGTCTAGAGTTTTACTTTAGGGTGAAGAGCAGAAACAATAAATCAAGGTGTTTTGTGTGCGTGTTGTGTTTGTAAGGAAGGAGAAATACTTTTAAGTTGGTGAGTCAGTAACCATATTATAGTATGTATGATGTCTGTGAGTCAACAGTGTAGATGAAGCTTAGATGTTATAGAACAATGACCTAAGAAGCTCAAACATGGCAAAATGCCTCACGTGTCCATGTTTGACATGGACATGTTGGGGGCACGGTTGCATGCGTGTTTGTGGTGTGTCTCTGTGTGTATATATCTATATAAATATATTTTTTTTTCAAATTCTGATACAGTCAAGGTACTGTGGAGACATGGTCATGACATGACTGTTAAAAAATTGAGAAAGAAGATCAATTCCTCAGATCTTCGCATGTGATCTGCTCTCTCCCATTTGATCTCCATCCACTCAGAACAGTTAGATCAGTTCCGATTGAAGTTCATTGTTGATCTCTTTTTTCCTCTTCCAGTACATGGCTGTCTACTCGATTAAAGCATGGGAAAGGATGCGATCTATTGCTTCTTCCAAATTCTTACTCAATGGGTCAACCTTTAGATCAACCTCTCTCTCTCTCTTGGCCTGGTACAGCAATCGGCGTTAATCATTGTCTTACTGTTTATCAATTACTTAACCACTCATTTGGAGCAGTTGTGGCTATAAATGATGTGAGCTCTTATAGGTGTTTATTGTCGTCTTGATCTCACATCACTCCAAATTCTTTTTATTTCCTTTCGGTTTCACTCTCTAATTCCCTGGCACCTCTTAGTGTTTATAACAGAGATATCCAAGGTTCAAATTTCTCATTCCCCATTGTTGTAACTATCGAATTATTAAAAAAAGAAGAATAAAAATTCAGTATATATATATGTGTGTGTATAGTAATTGCCGTGTTGTCATAGTGTTGTGTTCTTATACATGTCCATATCTGTGGTTCTTAGGCTATGACCTCTTGAGATGCTTTTAATCTTATCTCTGTGTGTTGGTTGTACTGTACTTGCCCCGTTTGTCTATAAAATGACTAGTTATTGGTTCTGCAGGCGTTCCATGGACTGAAGAAGAACATAGGATGTTTTTACTTGGACTACAGAAGCTTGGCAAAGGTGATTGGCGTGGAATAGCTCGCAATTATGTTATATCAAGGACACCTACTCAAGTGGCCAGCCATGCTCAAAAATATTTCATCAGACAAACCAATGTATCTCGGAGAAAGAGACGTTCCAGCCTGTTTGATATTATAGCAGATGAAGTTAGTTCCTTTCTTTCCATCTGATGTTATAAACTAATATACTGTATCCACATGCATACATTGACACGCTAAACATGAAAGGGGAGACCAAAAAGCTGCATGAAGCTTCTATAGGCCTGTAGATAACATTGTCTGGTATGCACTCACTGTCATTTGTTACTGGCATATAAGTTTTGGTTGGTTTTTGGAACCTCCATGCACCAGAAACCGAGAACTAAAACGGCACAGCAAGGCATATTACATGGATGGGCCTGTTTTTAATGGCTTAAATGGCTTTTGTCCTGGAAGTGAGGATATACCCTTTTCCCCTGGTTATTAAAATGATTTTACTGCCTTTGTGCAA
Source organism: Quercus suber (assembly GCF_002906115.3). Taxonomy (NCBI): domain Eukaryota; kingdom Viridiplantae; phylum Streptophyta; class Magnoliopsida; order Fagales; family Fagaceae; genus Quercus; species Quercus suber. The sequence continues at coordinate 480,576 of NW_027070016.1, read as the reverse complement.
ACAATATGTTTTACCGTTATTTTGTTATAGGATTATTTAGTTGTTAAAGCTTGTCAAACTCTTCCGATTCTCAGGGGTCCAATTCAACTCCATTCTTTGTGTGATTGTGCTATTTGACTGTCTTTAGAGACAACTATTGCCTTTTCCTTATGATGCACACTTGAACAAAATCTTTATAAGTTGAAGTTTCTTTTTCTTTTTTCTTTTTTTTTTTTTTTTAATTTTAAATTTTAAATTAAAAAAAAAAAAAATCTTTATAAACTCCCTTCTAGGTATCTGATATAATTGCTATTAATATGTCTGCAGTCAGCCGACACTCCGATGGTACCTCATGACTTCTTATCTGTCAACGAGTCACAGGCTGAAACACAGAGCAATCCTCCATTGCCTGCTCCTCCTGCCCTGGACGAAGAATGTGAATCGATGGAGTCTATCAACTCCAGTGATGGAGATCCTATTCCTCCGAAGACAGAGAGCTCACAACCTTGCTACCCAGTGGTATATCCTGCTTATGTCGCTCCATACTTCCCCTTTCCTTTGCCATATTGGTCAGGATACAACACTCCAGAGGCAACTAAGAAGGAGGAGACACATGAGGTTCTCAAGCCAACTGCAGTACATTCGAAGAGCCCAATCAATGTTGATGAGCTGGTTGGCATGTCAAAACTGAGCTTAGGAGAATCTATTGGTCATGCTGGTCCATCCTCTCTTTCACTAAAGCTGCTTGAAGGATCTTCTAGGCAGTCTGCCTTTCATGCAAATCCAGCCTCTGGAAGTTCAAACATCAATTCAAGTAGCAGCCCAATCCATGCAGTTTGATGGACAGCTTTTCTGAGCTCAAGATCATAGGTTAGCTCGATGATGCATGAGCTTTACAGTTTACTGTTAATACAGGACTGATAATGTGCAGTTTGGTTTGGTTTAGTTTTGGACTAATAAGGTTGTTTTTAATTAAATTAATTAACTAGATTCAGTTCTTAGCTTGTAGGTCACAGCATCTTAGTGCATCCACCATTAGAGACATTGAGTCCTTGAATTTTGTGTCTTATATTATTTGTTTTTCTCCTCAGTACTTCAATATTGATCATGTGTGACATTCTACTTTATTCAACCATTCGAGTTAGGGGCATGGTACTGCTACTAAACATCCGAACGTATAGATGTTGTGGCTAATTTTATGTGTAATTCACAGAAAATATATTTAATCCATCTCGCTGTGACTAATTCAATTAGCTAGTAACACAAATATAAAAAAGAGTTCTTGGACTAGGGATTCAAGTGTAAGTGAGTCATTTGCAAAGTTTAGAAAATGATTTCCCCGTCGTATATTGGGACTTGGGGGAAATGGTTCTGAAGTTGTTCCCTGGCTGAATTCCCAGCCGAGACTTCTGCACCTAGTAGGATCAGATGTGGTTTTTTTATGGCACTTCAGTTGTTATTTCCTTACTAAAACCATATGGAGAGTTTTGCCATGTGGTCGGTGATTTATTTTATTGGGAAACTGCCAAAACAATTCTAGCGTTTGGAAATTAGATTCCGCTCCCTGAGCCATTTGGATAAAAGGTATAATTCGAAGTTTACGCATCAAATATATGGTCCCAAATCTATTTCGTTTGCTTTTAAGGTGAAGACGTGAAATACTAAGATTCTAGAGTATTCGATGTGCACATTTTAAAGGAATTCATGTAATTTGAAGTTTGAACGTTTTTTATAGAGTTCCTAGAGGTTCTCCCTAACCCCAATTCCGTGAGGGAGAAGGAATTCGGTGGCACTAGTTGTACAGAGCCGCCAAATGAATGGTGGAGTACAATATAAAGCCCATTGGATAATTTGGATCATAATGCTGTGAGGATAAGTAGCATACTAGCATGCAGTAAAGTAAAAGAAATAGATAAGATAAAAATCTATACATAAATATAATATAGATAGAATTCCTTTATTCAAGTGGTCATCTATTCTACACTATAGATTCTTAGATATCTCTATATCTATTTATTACAATATAACTCATATATTTATAGAGATTTGACTAGTTTTTGATAGTGAAGCCTGGCTATTTGATTGGTAAGAGAGGGCGGCAAACTTGATTGGCAAGAGGGGTGGCAATCTTGATTGGAATAAAAAAGCAGTACTAGATGTTAAAAAGTATCATTTGTTGTAAAAGAAATAGATAAGATAAAAAATCTATACATAAATATAATATAGATAGAATTCCTTTATTCAAGTGGTCATCTATTCTACCTATGGATTCTTAGATATCTCTATATCTATTTATTACAATATAAGTATATAACTCATATATTTATAGAGATTTGACTAGTTTTTGAAAGGGAAGCCTGGCTATCTGATTGGTAAGAGAGGGTGGCAAACTTGATTGGTAAGAGGGGTGGCAATCTTGATTGGTATAAAAAAGCAGTACTACATGTTAAAAAGTATCATTTGTTTATTTCATAATACTTCTTCTTCTTAGATGACCACTCACTAAGAATATGCCTCATTAAAACCGGATTGCTTAATTAAAACTTTGCAAAGTAAAATCCTTTTGGAAAAAAAAGTATAATTAGTACATATTCTTCAGAAAATGTACCCCCCTCATGAGTACGTGGGGTCTTAATTTTCTGTGATGTAAAGATTTTTAAGTTGCATGCCAATGCTACTATTTCTTAAATGTTGCATCGATAACGACTTAGTAAATAGATATGCCAAATTGTCACCTGATTCTACCTTATTGACATAAATATCATCTTTTATGGAGCTTGCGTGCATAAAAGTATTTGGGGAAATATGTTTGGGTTTGTTTACATTTGATATAACTCCCTCTAATATGAGTGATAAAACCAACATTTTCTTTGTATACTATTGTTGGGCTATCATTGATTAAGGATAATCCACAATTTTCTCAGACATCTTGAATTACCGATCTAAACCAAATGCACTTACGACTTACTTCATGAATTGCCATGATTTTTGAGTGATTGAGGAAATAGCCAATATTAATTTGTTTGCTTGGCATCTATATGAAATAGCAACGTTGTCACAAGTGAACAATTATCATGTTTGTGATTGACCATTGTGTGGATTAGAAAGCCAAGAGTTCCTTAAGTATTGTATCTTAGAATCTCTATTAAATTTTGGACAAAACTTTTATAGACTCTTTAGATATTGTATATAAATTCTCTACTTACATTCTACCATACGACTAAAGTCATATAATTGAATTCAATTATCATTGGGAAAATAACACATTTTTTACCGCAACTATGGTTGAATCTAATTAAAAACCAAAGGTAGGTTATGACTCAACAAACAACTCACCATAAGTAAAAATAAATATAAAAATTACAATCAAACATACGACACATTAAAATAAGATTTTAAAAATTGTGACTGCTTTACATTATCATAATTTCTTTTATCACAACTTTTGATGTAAATAATTGTAAAATGCTAATGACTACGTTTTTTTTGAATAACTTCTTATTAATTTCACATATAATCACCATTTTTTCTCCACCATCCCGTAATATGCTACATGAAATTGTGGTATTAAAATTTTCTTTATAAAAAAATGTTAACTTAGAGCAACTGAATCTGTGCAAAGTTTTACAAAATAGAAAAGATTACTCATTTTACACATTTCCACGTCAATGGGTATAAAATTGTACATTATGTACCATTGCTACGGTGATATGCACGGTTTTACTTTTTTTTTTTTTTCTCTCACCTCTGTTCTTTCTCCATCTGACCTCTCTCTCTCTCTCTCTCTCTCTCTCCCTCTGAACCGCAACAGCACCACCCAGCACCGGACAAAACTTGGGGTTTAGTATTTTTATTTTTTGGTTTCAATTCCATCCCCCAATTCCCAAATCAAAACCCAGAAAACAATTTTCTCATTCAAAACCCAAAAAACACAAACGTTTTCACTGTTTTCTACTCCACAGCATCCGCAACAACAATCGCTGTTTCAACCTCAAACTCAGTCTTTTCAAGTGGTCGGATCTCCATCCTGAGTCCCAGAAAATTCTCCTCCAGATCGAGTATGTTTTTTTTTCTTATTTCCTAGTTCTTGATTTTTTTTTCCCTTTTTTGCTGTGTTTTCTGTTTGGTTGCCGAGAGAATGTGGGAAGAAAGCATATTCTGAGAGGAGATCCCGCTCCGCCTGGTTCTGGTTTCCACACTACTTCACAATAAATACCCATTCACTAAAATCCACACCTCAAAAACTCCCTCTCTCTCTCTCTCTCTCTCTCTCTCTCTCTATTACCTTCTGTATCCCTGCTGTGTTTCCTTGTTGATTTTGTTTTCTCTCTCTAAAAATCAAAACAATGGCTCTCAATGCAAGATTGAGTCTTTTCTTTTTCCCACTTGTTATAGTCTCTTGGGTTTCTAAATAGACTTAAAAATTCAAGTTCTTGATCTGGGTTGTTGATGATTTTTGAAGGTTTTGATTCTTTGTTTGATCAGTGGGTGAAGGGAGAGCTTGATGATGATCTAGGTTTTGATTAGTGGCTGATGATGGTGCACGGTCTGCAGTGGCTGTGCTTGATGATGGTGGATTGATCGTTGACGGTGGATTCTTGGGTTGTGTGTGAGAGGATTTCCAGAGACGAGAGAAGTGTGAAGGGTGAAGGAAATAATAAAAATTTGTAAAAGTTACAATTTTTTTTTTTTTTTTTTAATTTACAAAATTTTTGCATGCTTAAAAAGTTAAAACTCGCTTGTATTCCTATATGATCCGAACGATATCAGATTCAAAATCCACCACCTTAATTTGCCCGCTTGCCACCACCTGAGCCATGAACCACCTCCTCAACTCCAACAGAACCACCCCTAAACCATGGCCCCTTAAGAAACCCTCTTACAGATCCCCTCTCCTCTCTCTCTCTTTCCTCACTCTTCTCTTCTCTCTCCTCTTCTTTCTCTCCTACTATTCCCTCACCCCCAATTCCCACGTCTCACCCTCTACAAAAACCCTAAATTCCCAATTCCCCCAATGCCCCATTTCCCAATTAGCCCAAAAATTCCTCTGGTACGCTCCCCACAGTGGGTTCAGCAACCAGGTTTCCGAGTTCAAGAATGCTATCTTAATGGCCTCCATTCTCAACCGGACCTTGATTGTTCCTCCGGTTCTCGATCACCACGCTGTTGCTCTCGGAAGCTGCCCCAAGTTCAGGGTTTCCAATCCGAATAAAATTCGGGTTGACGTTTGGAACCATGTGGTTGAGCTCCTCAGGACTGGCAGGTTAGTCAGTTTGGTCACTCGCTCTGTGTGTGTGTGTGTGTGTGAATTTGATCAGATTAGAATGTGGGTTCTATTGGGTTTATTTTAATTTTCATGTTTGTGGTATTAATAAAAATTGTTGTTTCTGTTCAACTTTTTTGTTTGGTTGGTGAGAGAATGAAAGTTGAAACTGTCTCCATTACTAGGACAATGGTCTTATTAGGCTTAGTGGAATATAGAGGTTTTTGTTCTCTAAAATCTAAGTAAAAGTTACCAACTTGAGTCTAAACTTGGTTTTAACTGTGTATTTTGAAAAACTAGAATTTGGGTCTATTTGGCATTCTCTTTTGCTATCAAATTTTATGTTTGGTATCTATTATTGGATAGCTTCCTATTTTTATTATCTTTTTGTAAATTATAGCTTTATACGAACCTCTTGTTGCAGGTATGTCTCGATGGCTGACATTGTTGATATTTCGTCTTTAGTGTCTTCATCTGTTATTCAAACGATAGATTTCAGGGTTTTTGCATCCCTATGGTGTGGGGTGAAAGATTTTGATTGTTTCAATGAATCAAAGGAGCAGTCGTCTTTGTTTGATAGCCTTAAGCAATGTGGATCTCTACTATCTGGGCTAAATGGTAATGTTGATAAATGTGTACATGCAGTAGGTGAAGATTGTAGGACTACAGTTTGGACTTACCAAAATGGTGAAAAGGATGGGGTATTAGATTCATTTCAACCTGATGAACAGCTTAAGAGGAAGAAGAAAATTTCATATGTTAGGAGACGAAGAGACGTATATCAGACTCTTGGACCCAGTTCTGCAGCTGAATCAGCCACTCTGCTGGCATTTGGAAGTCTTTTCACCTCTCCATATAGAGGTTCAGAGCTGTACATCGATATTCATGAAGCTCCAAGAGATCAACGGATACAGTCTTTGATTAAAAAGATTGAATTTCTTCCTTTTGTCTCTGAAATTTTGAGTGCAGGAAAGGAGTTCGCTGATAAGAACATAAATGCCCATTTTCTTTGTGCACAGCTCAGATTGTTAGATGGGCAGTTCAAGAATCATTGGAAAGCTACTTTTCTGAGTTTAAAACAGAAAGTAGAATCTTTGGGACAGAGTCCACTCCCTATTCATATTTTTGTGATGACTGATCTTCCCGAAGGTAATTGGACTGGAAGTTATTTGGGGGATTTGGCTAGAGATTCGCATCATTTTAAGCTGCATTTTCTGAGAGAAGAAGATGAGTTAGTGATAAAAACAGCCAAAAAGGTTGTGGCTGCTAAGCATAGCCTGAGGTTTGCATTTGTTCCAGAGAGCATGGGTGGTCTAAAAAAACATTGCCCTTCTGAGAGATTACCTGATGTACTTCTATTCATAGAGGAAGCTGTTTGCAGCTGTGCTTCACTTGGTTTTGTCGGGACTGCGGGGTCTACTATTGCAGAGAGTGTAGAGCTTATGAGGATATTTGGCACATGTGCAAGCCAAAGTCTGACTGCATTGTGACAGGTGGTATTAGTTAATGAGAAGAAATTTCTCTGGTTAAGGGTTGTAGAAGTATGTTACAAGCCTTCCACTTGAATTGTCTTGCAGTAAAAGATGATGGGACCAGCAGTCTTCGGATATTTTTTATGCTTTCTCGCGATTTTTGTGATCCAGCCAGCATTTCATCCAAATCTTCTGTTTGTTGAAGGCACAAAAAACTGTTAAGGAAGAAATTTCCTCATGTCAGGATTCAACTCCAATGAGGTTGCAGTTTATTGAAGGTCAATGTAAATATCTTAAATTCTCAAGGAGAAGAAAGAGGAGGCTGCTCAGATTTGAAAGTTCGTTTGATATTACTGACTCAATTAATTAATTAATTTAGATGGAGCATTTATCATTGAGGACTGACTTCTCTTAGCACTTAATTGTGCTTTTTTGTTTTGTAGAATTAATTTTTATTTTTTATTTTTTTTTAGTAGTTTTGTAGAATTATCTGAAATTGCGCATTTTTTTTTCTTTTTTTCTTTTTTCTTTTTGCTTCCCCAAGGAGAACATGGGGCGATTCCGAGTGTTCATTCATTGTAAGTGACATTATTTACATATGATGTCATGAAGTTCTCTTATGTATGTTATTTTTCTTACATAATCTGCTATGATACCAGAGCGTATTAGCAATCTCAAAGAAAACTATAGGCCAGTTCTCACTTTGTAGTTACGAAGATTCATTAGGATTTTTATCTGAATGAAATACTAGCTTGATGAAATTGGAAGATATGCCCTTCCTGATCTGTTTACCATATCAGAGTCTCTATGCTGACTGTCGATGCCATATTTGTTCGGTTCTGATTAACGCATCAAAATAATGTTTTAAAACTCAAAATGTTGAAAGTTTTAAAGCCAAAAAGTTGGGAATAAATTGCAATAGACCAATTTACCCTAATAGGATGGCAAACCAAAGGCTATGACCAATTTAGTCACTTTTGACAAGAATTTAGACCAAAAACCCTAATCAAGGATGGTAAAAAAAATTGACCTTTTGATTTGACTATTCGATCAGATTAAATTTTAGACCATCTTATAGGTCATATTATTCCTTTCGAAATGACAGTTTATGAGCCAAAAGCAGAGTTAAAATGGATGAGATATCAATAAAATTTCAAAACCTTGATTAAATGTTTCACTATTTTCAGGTAAAAAAGAGTTGTTTTGGGGCCATTTTTACGCAAAAAACTGTACCAACTGGGCAACAATTGGAGCAACTCCCCTTTAAAAATATTTTTTACCCATTTTTCCTAAAGGGGAAGGATTTGCTACAAACTAAGTTGCTGTAACTCTAGCAAAATGCAAATGTGTCAACACTTGGTAAGGGTAAGTGGGTTAACAGAAGTTTTCTTTAAGCAAAAGTCCTGGATAGGTGTCTCTCTAAGGCGTTGACACTTAATTATTTTGTAGGAGTTGTTACAACTTAGTTTGCAACAAATCCTTCCCCTTTACTAAATGGGTTCTAAATCTTACTTTAACCACAATATGAGTATGTTACCTAGAGAATGGTGATGACTTGTACTCCCATTTCTTCTATTGGTAAAGAATTCATAAGGCTTTGGCAAGATTAGAGCTTATTTAGGAGAAATCCCTAAAAATATATATTTTTCCAATAAACATTTACTTTCCTTGTCTTTAAATTCTAAGCAATTTACTTTCCTTTTCTTTAAATTCCTAGTGTTCCTCCAAAAAAAAAAAAAAAAAAAAAATCTTTAAATTCCTAGTCATTTACTTTTATTGTCTTTAAATTGCAAGCAATTTATTTTTAAGTCTTATATTTAAATTCCTTTACTTTTAAGCACTATACTTTCTTGTCTTTTAATTTTTAGCACCTTTATTTATTTTTGTTGCTTTACATTCTTTCTCATATGCAACAAATCCTTCCCCTTTCCTAAATGGGTTCTAAACCTTACTTTAACCGTAATATGAGTATGTTACCTAGAGAATGGTGATGACTTGTACTCCCATTTCTTCTATTGGTAAAGAATTCATAAGGCTTTGACAAGATTAGAACTTATTTAGGAGAAATCCCTAAAAATATATATTTTTTTCCGATAAACATTTACTTTCCTTGTCTTTAAATTCTAAGCAATTTACTTTCTGTGGGTACTTAGGATGTACGGATCTTCGGGCCAAGGGCTTTTTGTCTTGTAGCCTTTTACACCGCATCCTCGGCATGTCCTTCAATGTCCTAGGCCGTCCTCGGACGGCTTTGCAACGTCCTAGGCATGCATGGCAATGTCCTAAGCATGCTTGGCAACGTTCTCGGTCAGTGTCCTAGGAGTCCCACATCGAAGGAAAACCCCCCCACTTGCTGCCTTATAAGCTGTGAAGCGAAGGGAGTAGTGTACCATCAATTTAGTTATTCGAATAACTATAAACTCATGGTACACGGTGTTCTAGGAGTTTCACATCGAAGGAAAACCCCCCCACTTGCTGCCTTATAAGCTGTGAAGCGAAGGGAGTAGTGTACCATTAGTTTAGTTATTCGAATAACTATAAACTGATGGTACACTACTCCCTTCACTTCACAGCTTATAAGGCAGCAAGTGGGGGGGTTTTCCTTCGATGTGGGACTCCTAGGACACCGTCCGAGGACGTTGCCAAGCATGCCTAGGACGTTGCAAAGCCATTCGAGGACGGCCTAGGACGTTGAAGGACATGCCGAGGATGCGGTGTAAAAGGCTACAAGGCAAAAAGCCCTTGGCCCGAAGATCCGTACAGTCCGAGGACGTTGCCAAGCATGCCTAGGACGTTGCCATGCATGCCTAGGATGTTGCAAAGCCATTCGAGGACGGCCTAGGATGTTGAAGGACATGCCGAGGATGCGGTGTAAAAGGCTACAAGGCAAAAAGCCCTTGGCCCGAAGATCCGTACATCCTAGGTACCCACAATAAAAGGGCCTTTGCAACGTCCTAGGCATGCATGGCAACGTCCTAGGCATGCTTGACAACGTCCTCGGACGGTGTTCTAGGAGTCCCACAATGAAGGAAAAACCCCCCACTTGCTGCCTTATAAGTTGTGAAGCGAAGGGAGTAGTGTACCATCAGTTTATAGGTCCTTCCCAATTTGGTCCCAGTTTCCCATGGGCCGGGTTTTTGGTGGCTAAAGAAACCCTTTTTAGGACGAGATCCCCAATGTTGAAATGCCTAGATTTCACCATGGCATCATACTGCTTTGCCATGAGATTTTTGTATCTTGCTGTTCTCTGCTCTGCTTCCATCCTTACCTTGTCTATAAGATCGAGGTTAAGATGAATCTGCTCCTTGTTTTCTTCATCTTGATACTTCATCACCCTATGGCCGGCCATGTGCACCTCTGCAGGTATGATTGCTTTACTCCCATAAGCTAGTTTGAAAGGAGTTTCCTCAATGAGGGTCCTCGTTGTTGTTCTGTAAGCCCACAAAACACCTAGTAATTCATCTAGCCATACTCCCTTTACCCCTTCAAGCCGAGTCTTGATGATTTTCAACAATGATCGGTTTGCCACTTCTGCTTGTCCATTGGCCTGTGGGTGGAAGGGTGAAGAGTAATGATTCTTGATTCCCAGTTGGTCACAAAATTTTTTGAAGGGTGTATTGTTGAACTGTCGTCCATTGTCAGACACTAGCACCCTAGGTACTCCAAATCTACACACAATGTTCTTTCAGACTAAGTTTTTGACATTCTGTTGTGTAATTTTTGCTAAGGGTTTAGCTTCCACCCACTTAGTGAAATAATCTATTCCTACCACAAAAAATTTCATATGCCTAGTTCCAGTAGAGAAATGGCCTAATATATCAAAATCCTATTGTGCAAAAGGCCAAGTGGCCGCATTGGAGTGAGATATTCTGACGGCTGTCTAGGAATATTACTGAAACATTGACATTGATCACATACCTTGACATATGCCTTTGCATCAGCTTGGATGGTTGGCCAATAGTATCCTGCACGGATGACCTTGTGGACGAGAGATCTGGCTCCTGAGTGGTTCCCACATGTTCCTTCATGAACTTTCTTCAACACGTAATTTGCCTCGTCTGGAGCTAAGCATCTTAGGTATGGCTGGAAAAAACCTCATTTGTATAGTACCTCGTTCATAAGGATGTACCTAGCTGATTTAACCCTGAGTTTTTTGGCCTCTTCCTTCCCCTCTAGAAGCCTTCTGTCCCTCAAATATGAAACTATCGGGGTCATCCAATTTTCTTCATCTTCTAGTTGTAACATTTCGGGGAAGTCTACGCTTGGCATGTACTGGATTTCATCAAACCCATCCCCGACTTCATTTGTGGAGGCTTCCTTTGCTAGAGTATCTGCTTCCGTGTTCTCTTCCCTTAGGATTTGAACGAAATCAGCTTCTTTGAATTTTTTCATAAGGCGTACCACCTTCTTCAAATATCTCTTCATTCTATCTTCCTTGGCTTCACATGTCCCATTTACTTGCTCTATGACCAACTGAAAGTCTCCTAAGACAAGTATTGAATCTGCTTCAACTGATTTAGCCAACTCCAACCCTTTAAGAAGGGCCTCATACTCTGCTTCATTATTAATTGTTTGGTACTGCAAGTGAACCTTGTGCTTCAGTTTATCTCCTTCTGGTGACAGCAAAACAACTCCTATACCTCTTGCATGCAATGTAGATGATCCATCTACATGGACGACCCATTTTTTATTGTCTTCTTTTTTATCCAAGTCCTCACAAATTGGATTGAATTCTGCAATGAAATCTACCAAGGCTTGAGCCTTTATTGCATTTCTCGGTTGGTACCGAATGTCGAATTCACTAAGTTCAACTGCCCATTGGATTAGTCGTCCTGCAACTTCTAGTTTGTTCATTGTCTTCTTGAGTGGATGATCTATCATGACATTGATGACATGAACTTGGAAGTAGTGTCTAACTTCCTAGAAGCTATTATCAGTGCAAAAGCTAACTTCTCTATTAGTGGGTACCTTCCTTCTGCCCCTCTCAGCGCTCGGCTAGTGCAATACACAGGCTTTTGCACCTTCCCTTCCTCTCTGATTAATGCTGAACTCACGACATGTGGGGACACGGCTAAGTACAAATATAGTTCTTCTCCTAGCAAGGACGGACTTAATAATGGAGTCGTGGTAAGATAATTTTTCAGATCATGGAAGGCCTTTTGACACTCGTCCATTCATTCAAATGCCTTCCTGAGGATTTTGAAGAAGGGTAAACACTTATTTGTAGCTTTTGAAACAAATATGTTTAAAGCTGCAACTCTTCCAGTGAGGGATTGGAGTTCCTTGATGTTTTTCGGTGGTTCCATGTTCAATATTGCTTGGATTTTGTTTGGATTTGCTTCAATACCTCTCTGTGAAACTATGAATCCTAAAAACTTTCCTGACGATACTCCGAATGTACATTTACTTGGGTTCAGCTTCATCTTATATCGCCTAAGTGTCTCAAAAGTTTCCTGAAGATCCTCCAAGTGGCTTTCCTTGTCTAAGCTCTTCACAAGCATGTCGTCAACATATACTTCCACATTCCGTCCTATCTATGGACGAAACATGTGATTCACCAACCTTTGGTAAGTTGCCCCTGCGTTCTTTAGACCGAAGGGCATCACCTTGTAACAAAACAAACCTTAACTGGTAATAAATGAGGTCTTTTCTTAATCAGCCTCGTCCATCTTTATATGATTATATCCTTAGAAGGTGTCCATGAAGCTCAACAGTTGATGGCCAGCTGTAGAATCAACCAATTAATCAATACGCGGCAAAGGATAACTATCTTTAGGGCAAGCCTTGTTCAAGTCAGTGAAGTATACACACATCCTCCATTTGCCATTTGCCTTCTTTACCATCACTACATTTGCTAACCAATCCGGGTAATAGACTTCACAGATAAACTGTGCTATGGTTAGTTTTTGAACCTCCTCCTTGATAGCTTTATCTCGTTCACGAGCAAACACCCTTTTCTTTTAACGAACAGGCTTAGAAGAGGGGAAGACGTTCAATCGATGAGTAATTACACTAGGATCAATACCTAGCATGTCATCATAACTCCATGCAAAAACATCGATACTCTTCCTTAGAAATTGGATGAGGTTCTCAGGATCGCTTTCTTGTAATAAAATGTCTTCCAGTATTTCAATAGGTTTTGCGACAACTCTTTTCTCTTCTATACTCATAGTCTGCACCTGCTCGTCTAATGCCAACATAGCTAGATAACATTCTTTGGCTGCCAACTGATCTCCTTGTGCTTGTCCAATTCTATGCTCCGTAAGAAATTTGACTGATAGATGATAGATGGATGTTACTGCCTTCTAACTGTTTAAAGTTGGTCTTCCAATGATGGCATTGTATGAGGATGAACAATCTACTACAAGGAAATTCACTTCTTTGATTATCTGCTGTGGATATGACCCCACCACCACAGGCAAGGTAATAGTACTTACGGGCTGCACTTTCATTGCTCTAAATCCTATTAGTGGTGAACATGCTGGACAAAGTTGATCTCGTCCAAACCTCATCTGCTGGAAGGCAGGATAATACAATATATCCACTGAGCTTCCATTATTCACCAACATCCTCCTGGTTCTGTAATCTGCAATGAGTAAGGTAATGACAATTGCATCGTCGTGTGGATGATGAATTCTCTTAGCTTCTTCGTCCGTGAAAGAAATGGTTAGCTCGTCTGTCTCCTTCGTCCTTGGGGATCGTCTAGAGAGTTGGACATTTTGCACCACTTTGAGATACGTCTTCTTTGATCTGAAAGATTGTCCTTCAGAAGTCCTTCCTATGATAACCCTTATTTCTCCAAGTGGAAGTCGTGATGATTCTTCTATTTTTCCCTTTAACTTCTCGTCTTTATGATCCCTTCCAACGAAGTGCCTCAATTTCTCTTGTCTAATGAGGTTTTCGATCTGCTGCTTCAAGTCAAAACACTCGTCTGTGTCATGCCCGTGGTCTCTATAGAAGCGACAATATTTATTCTTATTGCACTTGTTAGGATCTCCTTTCATCTTCTCTAGCCATTTCAAGGAAGGATCATCCTTGATTTGCATGAGCACATGATTGAGTGGGGCATTTAGGGGTGTGTAATTTTGATTCCTTGCTGAAGGACCTGCCTTCCTGTTGTCTCGGTCTTTCTTATCTTCCATTCGTCCCTTCTTTGGACGAGGCCCTTGCCTAGAATGAAGTGTGGGGTTTGCCTCCATCCTTTGAGCTCTCTTTCTCTTCTTAGCTATGATTGCATCTTCTGCATTCATAAAGTTTTGGGCTGAATGGACGAGTTCAGCCATGGACTGGGGTTCTTTCTCTTATAGCTTATGAATGAATGAGTCCGAGTTAACTCTATTGTGGAAGGCTGCCAACAATAGCTTGTTGTCTACCTTGTCCACTGTCAGTGCTTCCCTGTTGAAACAAGTGATGAAGGACCGCAATCTTTCATTCTCTCCTTGTTCTATAGTTAAAAGGCTGGACGAGGAGCGCTTATGTCTTTGTCATCCGATGAAGTTGTTGACAAACAACTTACTCAATTCTTCAAAAGAACTGACTGTGCTTAGAGGTATCTTGCTGAACCACACTCGCGTTGGTCCTTTAAGGGTGGTAGGGAAGGCTCTACACATAATTTCATCTGGAACCCCTTGGAAATGCATTGTAGTCTTGAAAGTAGCAATATAATCGAAGGGATCACGCGTTCCATCATATGAATCCAAGGAAGGCATTTTGAACTTTGGGGGCAAGGGATGACCATAGATGGAAGCTGTGAAAAGGGAATCTGTTCGGTGAACCAAATCCTCTACGGGATTTGCCCTTCTCATGTTCTCCTTCATCTCGTCCATAACCTTCCTCATCTGATCTATCTCTTTCTCCAAGTGTGGCACCCTTCTCGAAGTGGTGCCCTTTGATTAATTCTCGGGCTCAGCATTTCCCCCTATATCTTCTTGACTCTGGGCTTGTTCTTTAGCATATCCTTCACGACGCTGCCTCTTTATCTCCCTAGTTAACTCTTGGTTCTGACAAGTTAACTCCGCCATGACGATTGCCATAGACTGTATATGTTGGATGGAAGGCGGTTGTATGACAGGTGCAGATTGGCAATCTCAGTTGGGATGGCTAGAAGTATCCCTACTCTCTTGGTGGCCTGTTTTAGTAGCCCTTGATCTAGTCTGAACCATGCAGCCTTTTGTTAGAGAAAGATAAACTGCCAAATTTGAAGTTTTCTCCTTCCCACAGACAGTGCCAACTGATGTTGAACAAAATTAATAGGCCGGACAATTCGGCTTTGATGGGCTGAAGGTGGTAGCGAAGGCCTGAAAAAGAACACACAATATCAAAGGAGACCGGCGTGGACCGGCCTAAGATCCTCCGATGACTAAGTTAGTATCTTCCCATAAATGGAATTCTAACTGTATTGGAGTAATGTCAGAATGCTCTTATACCTTTGCTTGATTCAGACCGATCCTTATATAGGGTACCTTGGAGCAGTTATTTGGTTAAGTAACTTCCCCAAGATTTGTAGAAGTCCAAAATTTTGGAAATAACTTCTTCAACAGCTACAGTTGTAACCGCTAATGAAAGTTACATACTTAGGAGAAATTGGTGGCGATGAACACGGGTCGTCCATGTGATTTACACATAGATGACTCATCTGTCCTGATTGCCTGAGGGTCGTCCATGTGCTATGCGCATGGACGACTCTTTGTATACAGGCAGATGTTGTGTGGTCGTCCATGCACTTTGCACATGGACGACTGATTTGCCTAAGGTTTATTTGATTAATCAATACTCATGGACAATCCCTATGGATGAACCAGAGATTGTCAAATTTGTTATCCCATCAGTCATAAATAACATTTTTTTTTTTTAAGAAACAAATCATAATAACATTGTATAACTCAAAAAAGAAAAGAAAAAGAAATTGACATAATAAAATGACTTACAAATTAAAACATATATTCATAGATAATTGCATTTTTTATAGTATATTTTCTTAAAAAGAAAACACAATACATAAACCTTTGAATTTTTATTTTTAATTTTTTAAGAGTAATGATTTTTTAGCAAAATCTAGCAAAAATTTGTATTTGCCTTAGCATTAATTTTTGTTCTTTATTGTCTATTCCATAGCAATTTTTGTTTTAGAAACAAATTCATACCAATTATTTTAATAAGACTAATGGCAGATAGTTAGAAACGAATAGAAAATACATGTGAAAGATGAAATAATAATATTATTAATACCAAATGTAACACATTTAGTATTTTTTTTTCTTTTTAAATAAGTCATTTATATAACATGTACCTTTTAAAAAGTTTCATTTTAATGTTATGAATGCAGTTTTGATGCCCATTTCGGTTTGTCGATTAGAATAGAATATGGGCAAAGCTAAGGATACTAAAAATCCCACAACGCCACAACACAAAAGCTGTGTCCTTCACATTTTCTATAGAATATTTTAGCGTTGACTTATTTTTTATTATTGCTAATATATATAAATTAGTTCTATAATAATAATAATAATAATAGAATATTTTAGCGCTGACTTATTTTGGATTATTGCTAATATGTGGCACCCTTCTCGAAGTGGTGCCCTTTGATTAATTCTCGGGCTCAGCATTTCCCCCTCTATCTTCTTGACTCTGGGCTTGTTCTTCAGTATATCCTTCACGATGCTGCCTCTCTATCTCCCTAGTCAACTCTTGGTTCTGACAAGTTAACTCCGCCATGACGACTGCCATAGACTGTATATGTTGGATGGAAGGCGGTTGTGTGACAGGCGCAGATTGGCAATCTCGGTTGGGATGGCTAGAAGCATCCCTACTCTCTTGGTGGCCTGGGCTAGTAGCCCTTGATCTAGTCCGAACCATGCAGCCTTTTGTCAGAGAAAGATAAACTGCCAAATTTGAAGTTTTCTCCTTCCCACAAATGGCGCCAACTGATGCTGAACAGAATTTATAGGCTGGACAATTCGGCTTTGATGGGCTGAAGGTGGTAGCGAAGGCCTGAAAAAGAACACACAATATCAAAGGAGACCGACGTGGACCGGCCTAAGACCCTCCGATGACTAAGTTAGTATCTTCCCACAAATGGAATTCTAACTATATTGGAGTAATGTCAGAATGCTCTTATACCTTTGCTTGATTCAGACCGGTCCTTATATAGGGTACCTTGGAGTAGTTATTTGGTTAAGTAACTTCCCTAAGATTTGTGGAAGTCCGAAATTTCGGAAATAACTTCTTCAACAACTACAGAAGTTGTAACCGCTAATGGAAGTTACATACTTAGGAGAAATTGGTGGCGATGAACACGAGTCGTCCATGTGATTTACACATAGATGACTCATCTGTCCTGATTGCTTGAGGGTCGTCCATGTGCTATGCGCATGGACGACTCTTTGTATACAGGCAGATGTCGTGTGGTCGTCCGTGCGCTTTGCACATGGACGACTGATTTGCCTAAGGTTTATTTGGTTAATCAAGACTCATGGATGATCCCTATGGATGAACCAGAGATGGTCAAATTTGTTATCCCATTAGTCATAAATAACTTCTTCTTTTTTTTTTCAAAAACAAATCATAATAACATTGTATAACTCAAAAAAGAAAAGAAAAAGAAATTGACATAATAAAATGACTTACAAATTAAAACATATATTCATAGATAATTGCATTTTTTATAGTATATTTTCTTAAAAAGAAAACACAATACATAAACCTTTGAATTGTTATTTTTAATTTTTTAAGAGTAATGATTTTTTAGCAAAATCTAGCAAAAATTTGTATTTTCCTTAGCATTAATTTTTGTTCTTTATTGTCTTTTCCATAGCAATTTTTGTTTTAGAAACAAATTCATACCAATTATTTTAATAAGACTAATGGCAGATAGTTAGAAACGAACAGAAAATACATGTGAAAGATGAAATAATAATATTATTAATACCAAATGTAACACATTTTGCATTTTTTTTTCTTTTTAAATAAGTCATTTATATAACATGTACCTTTTAAAAAGTTTCATTTTAATGTTATGAATGCAGTTTCGATGCCCATTTCGGTTTGTTGATTAGAATAGAATATGGGCAAAGCTAAGGATACTAAAAATCCCACAACGCCACAACACAAAAGTTGTGTCCTTCACATTTTCTATAAAATATTTTAGCTTTGACTTATTTTTTATTATTGCTAATATATATAAATTAGTTCTATAATAATAATAATAATAATAGAATATTTTAGCGCTGACTTATTTTGGATTATTGCTAATATGTATAAATTAGTTCTATAATAATAATAATCTAATGCACAGTAAAAGGAAATCTTAAAAGTGATGTAAATTGGAAGTTTTAAAGGAAAAAAAAAATCAAATTGGCATTTTTGTAATTTAGTAAATATAGACGCACCTTTCTATGAAGCTTCATTTTTCACTTTTGCTAAAATCTACCCCTTCCTACGCCTGTAACTCTTTCTTCTTCTTTTTTCTCCTCTTTCTTTTCTTCACTATAACTTCTCTTATAGTTATAACAATGTTATTATTAATTTTGTTTCGGAACCCATTTCGGTTTATCTAGTGAAACGGAATATTTCGATACTGGCCTATTTTAGTGTACTGTTTCAAAGTTTCTTAAAATAATATATATATATATATATTATTACTATTATATAAAATAATGAATTAAATTTAATATTTAAATAAAATTGGATTAAAATATTTATTTATAATTTTTCTATAAACAAAATTCACATTTTGGATAGTTGTAAACGGTACAAATGTACAATAAATATGAGAGTCAAAGCACCTCTTGTATGTACAAAAAGAATCCTTTACTTCATATATATATATATATTCTAGAAACAGTAGAAATATTACTCTTGGATAAGTATTGTTAAGTTACCAGCACCTTATCAACCACTCTCTATTTTTTTTTTTTTTTAAATTAAAAAAAAAAAAAAACAGCCTTTAGCTTTCTACTCTAGAAACAGCTGGAAACCAATTTTTTTATTTTTTATTTTTAAGATTCATCTCTTCTAAGGAGTCTAGAGTCTAGACTGTTGATTTGTCTTCTGACTCTTCTCTTCTTATAGTCTTCGTCTTCTTCGTTTGAATGCCCCAAATCTTTACCATAAGTCTCTTATATTCTCTCACAGTGCCCTCCGTATCTCTCTATCATCTCTTTCATCTTCTCTTTATTTTATTTTCTTTTGCCCACAATAAGATCCACTGCCTTTCTTCTCTTCTTCTTCTATCAAATGCTTTGAAAGTTGAAAAATGGGAAACGGGTCTGGTGGAGTTGGTCTGTTGGTTTGTGGGTATGGTGGGTAGGTGCCTTTAGATGCTTTGCTGTTGGTTTGCCGTGGGTCTGATGGAGGAGGAGCTAGTAGAGGAAGGCAAGGAAGAGAAGGCATAACATCGTGAAAGGGAAAGGCAGAGTCTTCGTGAAAGGAAAAGGTCGGGTTTTAAAAAAGTTTTATTANACAGGTCGACACGACTGACCCATTTAATAAATGAGCCGTGTTAGGGTTGAAGAGTCTTGACTCGTTTAATAAACATGTCAGGTTAGTATTGACCCATATAGTCGTATACACAGACCCGACACGCGAATACGAATTGTCACCCCTAGGAAACACGGATTTTACCACTTAAACCATGTATAAGTGGGCCCTCTAAGAGTCAATTTCTTATTCACTCCTTAAATAGTTTTAGGTAATGATAATGTCCTCATGGACGAGAATATGTTCCACTTTGGACCTATGCGTATGCGACCTACTTTAAGTTTGGCTAAAAAATAGCCAACCAAACACTTGCTAAAACCCATCTTTCCAATTGATATTGTGTGTTAATAAGATTATCATATATCATATATATTATGTTAAAGGTGAAGCACAATCAAAATCTAAATTAGTTTTTAATTGCTGTATAATTTTGCACCATGTGTTCAATTTAATCTTTTTAATTTTGAATCCAAGTGGCTCATCATAATACATAGCACAAAAGACGAGATGACCACCTTACTCACCTAGGTAAGACCACCTAATCATCACTAGAGCTAAATGTTTCTATGTGTAAGCATGGGTTACAACATAATATTGTTAATAACAATACACATAAACATAAACATAAACTAAAAATAATAATGAACATCAACATAATATTAAAACTAATAATGATAGAAAATCATGGTGATGATACTTCTTGATTGTGATTTTGTTTTCCAAGAAATACCCTTAACCTTGAGCCTTCATTAGTAATTTTTTTACCAATAATTATAGGTTGGCAAGGGTTCATCCAAATGTGGATACTTAAATTATTTTATTGTCATGCATTTTTGGCTTTAATAATTTGGACTCTGATGGGTAACAAAAAATTACATCTATGGTTCGTCCAGATGGGTCGTCCATAATGAACGGTTAGCCAAACAACCAAGCCATCTCCTATTCGTCCAGATATCTCGTCCTTGGGATGTTGGACAATTGATTAACCAAATAAACCTTAGGCAAATCAGTCGTCCATGTGAAGGGCAGGACGACCACACGACATCGCGCGCATACAAAGAGTCGTCCATGGCAGATGCATGGAGACTACGCAATCACTGTAGACAAATTCTATGTGAAACTACATTACGACTCGTGTTCATCGCCCCAATCCCTCCCAGTATGTAACTTCCATTAGCGGTTAATTCTTAGGTTGAGAGGTTATTTCCGGACTTCCAAATCTTTGAGGAAGTTACTTAACATAACTACCCAGAATACCCTATATAAGGACCGGTCTTAACACAGCAAAGGTATAAGAGCATTTGTACATTAATATAAGTTGAATCCATTGGGAAGAAACTAACTTTGTCATCGGAGGGTTTTAGGCCGGTTCACCCCGGTCCCCTTTGATGTTGTTTCTCTTTTCAGGCCTTCGCTACCACCTTCAGCCCATCAAAGCCGAATTGTCCAGCCTATAAATTCTGTTCAGCATCAGACTCGAAATTGTAAACCTAACAAATGTGCTTGGTTACTTGACAAATCCACTAAAATGTATCAAGACCAAAATTGGATAAGATAAAATATACACTATTGTAGTTATGTGATATTGTTTAGATTTTTTTTCCAACACCATCAAAAACGAAAATGGATAACTAGCTAGATGAGATATAATATACACTATTATAGTTATGTGATATATATATATATATATATATATATATATATTGTCAAATCCTTCAATTTGAATTAGCAAGAGTAATCTCTCCTTGCATAATATGGATTCCAAACATTCATGATCTAGTCAAAACCTATTTGACTAGGTTGTGGAAGCAACGAGATTTAAAATAAGCTGCTACCAGTAATCACAAGGTTAGGAGCAAATCTATTATAATTCTAACAGAAGCACCAAATTCACTCCAAATCTGTTCTACCTAGACAATATTTTAATTTGTGCTTGGTTGAACCCAAGCTAACTATATATTGTATGAATAAGCTAAGAACATGTTGCTTGTGCCTACACCAACATGATTAAATTGGCTACATCGAAGCTAGTATAATATCCCATTATGATGGATTCATATGAAGGTGTGGTCAGGTCAAATAAATGGGTAGGTCACAGAGAAGGAGCAATGAGGAGGGTAAAGAAAAAAAAAAGTGAAATGAATATAATAACATTCAATTAGAAACTAATTTTTTTTACCTCCAATAATCATGAAATCAAGATCACAAGATTTGAACTTGTCAGATCTACAACTAGTAAGAGTATGGTAATAATGAGAAGAAATTAAAATCAACAACCAAAAACAAATTCCCTCCACACCATGCATCCAATTTCAACTTTCAAGTACTTGTAGTTTGATAACAATTCAAAATTGAAATTTAAGGAAACTAAGAATTTTTTTTTTTTTTTGGTTTTAAACTAAGACACATAAAAAAGGGGACTTGGTTAGGTCCAGTGCATCCACGGTACTGGACCTAGTCAGATGGAAACATGTCTCCAAAAGTAAACATGTGTCACTATCTTAACGGGTCTAGTGTTACTGAAAATTGGACCCAAGCTTGACCCAAAAGAAGAAGAAGAAGAGAATTAAATTGAACTATTTTCTTCTACTTACACTAGGACGGACTCTAGCAGACCATCACTAATAAATGCATTTTAAGGGCCATAATGCTATCAATAACAATACACATAAACATGAACAAAATAACCATAAACATTAACATAAGGTTAAAACTAATATTGATAATGATACTTCTTGAATGTGATTGTGTTTATCAAGCAATACCCATAAGCCGCAATCCAAGTGGTGTTTCCAATAAAAATGAAATATGAAAATTCGATATGACATAAGTATATCCAGTGAAATGCATCAATAATGAAATTAGAATGATATAATATGCATGATTGTAGTAATGGCATATGTAAGGACGCGTTTTGATCCACAACCCAAGAGATTTGGACAATGGCCCAATAAACCCAAAACAATAAATTTGTTAGAGAGTGGGCTTGTTAATGAATGTTCAATGAGTTAAAGTATAGATCATAGTAGGCTAGTTCATGTAAGAATAAATAAGACAAACAGTTTGAAAAGAAAAATACCCCTCGGTCAGGTCTGAGGATGGTATGTTCTTATATATTTCTCCCAGACTCAAACAAATATTCAAGTTCTTGGTTACACATTCATTTCTTTTCTGGTTTTCTGATGATCCCCCCTGTAATGGAATCCTCCTTTTTTTATATCCCTTTTCCTTCTTTCATTTTAGTTGTCTACGTGTAGATCAGATATCTAATTTCCTTGACACTTGTCTCATCAGCACCTTTTGAAGTCTTTGAGGGTAGCTGTGAGGTTAGAAGTTATTGTTCAAGAATCACCTCCACATTAATGTGACTAGTTGGTTAGGTGCAGAGCATTTAATGCGGTGGTAGCAGTTTTCTTCCCAAATATTTTTCAATTCTCTGATTCACTTCTCTCTGAAGCTTATCCTCCCAAGCATAGTTGTCCATTGCCCAATACTTGATGGGTGGTTGGACTTCAGGCTTCCACTTTGTTGGCCGAGAAAGGGTGGCTCCTCGGACAACGTCACCTGTTTATTATGACTAGACCTCTTCCTCGGCCCAATAACTTACTTACCTTCACTAAAACTTGTCTGTCCTCGAGCTCTTTGACATCCTCGAGTGCGGCCCACGGTCCAATATCTTTATCTGGGCCTTTCAACTCTACAGGATATTTTAGAGATTTTTTTTTCTCCCAATTCCATTAAAAACGAAATTGGTGATTAATACTCATTTTCTCGTTTAGATGAATCAAACCTTCTGCTTAGGGTGTAGAAGCAATGGGATTTGAAATAACACTTGAAAAAAAAAAATTACGAATTCATTATAAAATTTGTACAATGCCAGTTTTATGAATGGCCTTCTAAAATTTTCAAGTAAATGATAGTTGGAAGAATCCTCTCCAACTACATTGGTGTTGACAGGTCCGGATCGGCTGGGCGAGCCGACAATGTACCCTTTAGTTGGGGTTAATGCTTACTAGTATATATATTTATATGTCTATTTGGCAACAATATTTTTTCTAAGATGACATTTTGACAAACTTTCAACAAAAAGTTACATCCAAATGCAATGGTGGTAGAATTTCGGCCATGAAGCATTACTTTCAAGCTTCTATTCCTTTATCTTTGAAAAAATTTTATGAATATTTTAAAGCAATTTCCTTTCCCCAAATGATAAAGGGGTACTTAGCCAGTATATGAATTTACGATACAAAATCAATAAAAGAACAAAATGATAAAGGGGGTCATGGAAATCAAAGAACTGGGAATCCATGACAACTATGGAAACTGGTTTGTTCCATTAGTATTGGTCTTGAGATTCATCACCAGTTACTCATGCTGGTCCTTAACCTCGGCATGTTTTAGACTCAAATGCAAGTAGCGCTCACTTAAGTCTCTCAACTCGGCCTCTAGTAATGATATCCTTTGCTCGCATTCCTTTTTATTTGCTACCGGATCTTGGCCTTTCAGCTTCTCTGGAGTATCCGAATATTGATTTTGTCCCTCAGATGATAAACTGAACACAAAGAAGCAGTAACAGAAATGGTTAGCAACTTAGAATCACTACATAACATGGGAATAGTTTTAGTGCTTCATTAACATCAGTTTTGTATTTGCCACCAAGTATGTGACTTTTGTGGCAAGGTATGTGTCTTATATCTTATAGAGACGTAGTATGTTCTTGGTGTTGCAAATGAGGCTAGCTATTTCAGAACAACATTTGGATGGTTTTTCTAGGCAGGACATTAATTAGAATGGTCTGGGAAGTATGTACAACCATGTCTCAGTAAGATTTTTGATATTCTGGCTTGAAACAATTAAATAATACTTAGCAGATACAGTGAAGTCATTTGATTCTGTAATTTCATTGGCTCTTTGCTTAAAAATATTTTGGTGGAAGCCTTAGAATGAGGAAGGAAGGTTCTTAGCTTTAAAGGAGTGGACTGCTCTTTGCCAATCAAAAAAGAATGGAGGTCTTGACTTATGGAGGATTACTGTGAAAATTAAAGAGGACAATGTAAAATTGTAGAAGATGAGGAAGCGAAAGCAATTAGATAAGAAAGAAAAGAACAAATGTGGTTCAGCCTAATGGCCTATCACCACACCAACAAAGGCCAAAAGACTACATCTTAAATTACTTAATTTTATAACACAATGCAATAGAACCCATAGTTACAGTGGGAGTTACAAAATTTGAAAATAGGTCAACTATCAATTAATTAGATGGATATTTCGATTTTGAATTTCTATCAATCTATAAGAGTTGGTAGTTTTTGGTATAAAAATGAGAATCAATTCATGAACTTGTAGAGCACATCAGATCAGAGTAGCCTAAAGATCAATTGTAATACAGTTGTGACATCGTCACACGCTGTCTTAGCTAGATTAATTAGAGATAGCATGGGAAGCATGCTGTATGCTGCATCTAAAAAATATCAAGCCACTAAGCCAGAGATAGTGGAAACAGAAGCAACTGGGCTATGATCACTAATAAGCAACAAGGAAGCCACAATGTTACCATAGGAGGAGACCCTAAATTGTGTTTTGATTCTATTCAAGGAAAAGGATTGAAGTCGAGCTGGAAAGTCACTCAATTATCTCAGAAGTGTTATTAATTAGCTCAGGAGTGTCGTAGGTTCAGTTTTGACTGGGTGCATAGGGAGGTCAATAAAGCGCCACACGTATCAGGCCAATGGGTTATGGGCACTTAAAAATTCTTTTGTGGGATGTAAAAATATTAACGCAGCTCTTCCAAGTCTCAGTAAAGTTATACTGGAGGATGCTTGACTGATGTAAATAGTTGAAAACTCAAAACTTTCAAAGAACTACATCTATATGTGAGAAATGGAATCAGAGAACTCAAAACATTCAATTGCTACTTGTCTGTCTTACTTTGGAAACAGTTGGTACATTTATAAACAGAAATATACCATTGTTCCTACCTCTTAAGCTGAGTTTTATACATGTCACTTTCTCTCATAACCTCAGAGGGTTCATTCTCAAGAAACCAGATGTGTGTTGCAGGATCAATTCCTTCGTAGTTTCAATGAAATATTCTTCATCACTACCGCAAACAGAAACACTTGTCATATATATGCTTATACCTCGTGCGGAGAGAGAGAGAGAGAGAGAGAGAGAGAGAGAGTGAGTGAGTGAGTATGTCTGTTGGTGCTGGTTAACTATTTAATCAATACAATAAAAGTTGACTTTGGTTAGTTTCTTTTCATGAATAGTGAATACATACCTCTGCTATTTAGTATATATCTTCTTTCTGCTCTATTGTTATATGGGAAAATACTATCACACGTAAACACGTAGTACACACACCCAAAAATAAAAAAAAAAAAAAAAAAACCAAGAAAAAACGTGACTTCTTTCGAAGAAATAAATAGTTCTCTTGTTATATATATTCTTATAATTTCTCCCCTTGTATCTTCTATTAATCTTGTTAGACTTTGACACACTTTAACTCATGCTCAATGTATAAGGTCAGGCTGACTCATAACAATCATAACCAAATTAATAAATTTAGCATCTTCTTAGAGCATTAGCATTGGGAAATGCTAATGCCAAATCTAAGAAAAATTTAGAATTTTAAGCTCCAAAACCATCTGCATTGGGGAATGCTAAACAACAGTATTGCAAATTTTTTAGCAATACTGCTACAGTGCAATTCTAAACATAGAATTGCACTGTAGCAAGTATTGTAAAAAAATAATAATATTTTATTACGTGGAGAGAGATGAGAAAGAAAAGATATAATTTTGAGATATATTATTTTATTATGTAGATATATTATTTTAATGAGTAAAAGAGGGAAGTAGAAGTTTGAGATGTAGAGATATTGTAAAATAGTATAGTATAATGATAAAGTGAATTTTTAGAATGGTAAAATAGAGTAGCATTGAAATTTTTCAATGCTAATGCTCTTAGCAAATAAAAAGGAATGTCAATATTGTTCTCTCTCTCTCTCTCTCTGGTATGGACATAACACCTATAGTCTATATTACAACAGTTTCACAAGTTTACAAATGACTTAGATTAGTTGTAGAAAAGAGGGCCTTCAAAAAAAAAAAAAAATTTTTGGGAGGGGGGGGGGGGGAAGTACTGTTTGGCTCACATGTGATGTGGAATGCGCTCATTATTTTATTCACCAATCCACAGTGTTGAAGTACTGCTTTCTTACAAAACTTTTTTTACAAGTTTTAAAATTTTCATTCAATAAACTTTTTTTTACAAAACCCCATGGGTTTCAAGCTTGTTAAAATATTGCTCACAGTTTGAAAACGTAAAATCATCGGTCCAAAGCTAAGCTACAAATATGAACTGCAGGTGAGCTAGTAGTCTAGTATCATTAAAGACAAGAAAATTTGGGACAAAAAAAAGTACCGAAAGTAACTTCATTTTAAAAAATCTATAATCATTCTTCGCTAAACAACTAGAAAAGAAAATATATTTTGAAAATGAGGAATGAAGTCAAGTTTACCTTGCCATATTTCTTCCACATCTTCAAGTTCACTCAGAGAGAGAAAGAGGCCTTGGGAAACAAATAAGCATTAATAAGAAGAAAACAAACATGTCATTTCTTGCTTGCGTAAAGTAACTCGTACACCTAAAACTTTAGCCTTGTTTGTTATTGTTATTTAAACAACAGTTTTTAGTGTTTAAACAACATTGCACGTATTTTTACACACTTTTTCATTTACACGTCTTTTCAAAAAATATAAACAACATTATTAGAATATCAATACTAAACGGGCTATGTCAACATCAAAAAGGTGCTCTATTCATAAAAAAAGAAAAAGAAAAAAGAAGAAGAAGTGTTTATAATAGATCATCAATTAATTTTAAGGTCATATATACAACCCCTCAGCTTCATAGGTAAAGAACGGTTCATATAAATCCAATAAAATATACTACTAAAAATGTGTGTGTGAGTTTCAGCAAAAAAAAAAAGTGTGTGTGAGAACATTAAAAAGGCAACATAATTGCAGGCGGAAAATGTGTGTGAACAACAATTACACATTTAGTTTACCAAAAAAACAATTACACATTTAGTTTACCAAAAAAACAATTACACATTTAGTTTACCAAAAAAACAATTACACATTTTACAAGGAGAGGAATACCAAAGGTAGGGCTAGTGTCTGGAGTGAAAACTTGCATTTGTTATGTTTATGTTTTCATTAGATTTTTGTTAATAATTTGTTGACCAAGATTCTAACAAGACTTAATGAATTTTCCTATCTGAGAGTTTTAAGTGTTCTTTTAAAAGACTTGATCAGTTGAATTTCAGGCGAGATTAAGCAAAATTGTGTTTTCTTAAGAATTTATTACCAAGAGTTGTATCACTTGATATTTAAAACATTTGTAATCGTTAGGACAGTATTTCTTATTGTTTTCTAACAATTAAAACACTTTATTATATATGTGTGTGTGTGTGAGAGTGTGTGTGTTTAAACTCTCATTATTAATATAATTTTTTTTATTTCCCTTAAACCCACAATAAATCATGTGGGTCTCTCCAAAATTGTTACTTGTAATAGAACTTAACATGCTTAGTTGTTTATTGAGAACATGTTTGCATAGAACTTTTAAAACTCGTGTTGTGTGGGGAGCAAATAGTGTGAAACAACTACGCTGATGAGTCAGGTTACTTAGAGGTTGTTTGGTTAGCCTATTTCTGTAACTCAATTCTCTATTTCCATAACTCAATTCTCTGTTCCATAACTCAATTCTCAAAAATGGTGGGACTCATAGCAAAAAGTCTGTTTGGCTGTACCAATTCTCTGTTTTCATAATTCTGTTTTCATCACTCAATTCTCTGATTTTTGAGTTATGAGTTATGGAAACTGAAAACACATTTTGGCTGTTTTCAGTTTTCATAACTCATAACTCAATGACATTTTTGTAATCAAACACACATGAGGGACCCACTAATCATAACTCAGCCGTACCTTTTGACCAAAACAACTCTTTCTTTTTTCTTTTCCCTGGGTTTGGTCTCCTCGTGTTCTTCCTTTTTTTTTTTTTTTTTTTCCTGGGTTCGGTCTCCCCTGTTCATCCTTTTTTTTTTTTTTTCTTCTTCTCTTGGGTTTAGTCTCCCTTGTTCTTCCCTTATTTTTTTTTTATTTTTTATTTATTTTTTTCCCTTCTCCTGGGTTCGGTTTCCCAGTGTTCTTCCTTTTTTTTTTTTTTTTTCCTTTCACTAGGTTAAGTGATTTGGGTTTTTTTTTTTTTTTTTTTTTTTCTTTCATTGGGTTCGGGTGATCTGAACTTCTTCTTCATTTTTTTTTCATTGGTTTGGGTTTGTGGGTACTGAAAAGAAAAAAAAAAAAAAAAAAAGCTGCACCAGTGACAAGTATAGAGCCACAAACAGTGTGAAAAATATTGAGTGATGGAAATTGAGTGATGGTGCCAAACAGCCTTGGTATTTTAGAGTGATGAGTGATGAGAAATGAGTGATAAGTGATGAGTGATGAAAATTGAGTGACGAAAATTGAGTGATGAAAAAATGGTGCCAAACAGCCTCTTAAAGTTTTATCGTCATTTGTTGATTATGCTTTCACTTATGTCCTTCACACGTACATAGAGATTTTTGTTGGGCTGGGCTGCAACTTGAGTTCATTACAGTTATCTTCAGCGGAGGAAAAAATCAGCTGTAGTAGGTAGACTTTATGGGGACAAAATTGCCCTTTGCCCTTTTCAGGCAAATTATATAGCCTTATGCTCCCCTTCCTAAACTAATTAGGAAAATGCTCATCTTTTAAAACTCGATTTGTGATAAATCGAGTTAAAAAAAAAATTGGAACCCTATAGTGGCGTTTTAAGGAGTCTATAGTGACGTTTTAAAGACCTATTAGTGTCATTTTTTAACTTGACTTCAATAAAATTGAGTTATAGACAATTTTTTTTATTTTTTATTTATAGCTCGACTTCATTGAGGTCGAGTTACAAAATGCCACTATTGGTCCTTAAAACGTCACTATAGGTTCCTTAAAAATGCCACTATAGGGCCTAACTCGATTTATCACAAATCGAGTTTTAAAAGAGAGGCATTTCCCTAATTAGTTTGGAAAAGGAGGCATAAAGTTATATAATTTGCCTGAAAATGGCAAAGGGCAATTTTGTTCGACTTTATAGCCAAATATGGTCCAAAACAAAGAAAGTCTAAGACCACAAATTTTTTTACAATTTTTTGCCACAAATATAATGTGGCAGTGTGAATAGTAAAAAAAATGGCATATTCATATAAAAGTAATAACAATGAATTACAGTTTGCCACGTAAGATAATTGTAGTAAATTGTGTGGAACTAGAATTACTTTCCAAAACACTTTGATAGAGTATAGATTTTCAATTTTATTTTTATTTATATTTATGGAGAAACAAGACAGTATAGAATACTTTGAATCAGAAATTTGTTGGAACAATTATTTAGCACAAAATTTCTGCTTACTTGGCTACGTTCTTCGAGTTAGCAAGTAAACATCAAAATTCAAGTGGAGTTAAAATCAAAGATATCATTATTATTAAAAAAAAAAAAAAAAAAAAAAAATCAAAGATATATCTTATTTATGAAAGAATATCTTATTTTTCGTTAACATCCAAGATAACAATGGTGAAAGGATACTTATTGCTTACGACTTACAAACTCCCTTAGTCAAATGAAACGAGCATGGAAGGTTCTTAAGAAGAAAACGAAATCAACTTTTCGCGATGTCAATATCCGATCTTTAAAGTCTAATGCCCTTAAATGACTGCAACTCATCAAATAGGGATTGTAATTCCAGATAAAGACTGTGTAGTCGAGAGGTAGGTACTAACTAAATGACCAAACATCACACGCAAAAGAGAGAAGAATTTAGGGACATGAGTATATGACCGCACTCAGTTTTCTTTGTATGAGAACCAATTCTTTGAGTCCTTTCACATGCATGGCACTTTTATATTAATTTAGTTTTCCAAATTTGACTTCTGAATGATATTAAGCTGGAATAGAAGTTGTTATCGGGAACAGTCAAGGTTTGGTAATTGCTTCCATTTCTCAAAAACTGTCACAATTTTTTTCGGCAGTGGATATTGAAGCTCTAGCAGCCACCCGAGCTCTTGAGATTGCCAATATGTAATATAGACATATGGTACTGGTCCAGCCGGTTTTTTGGCAAGCAGTTCAATGGAGTTGTCTTTTTGGAAAATTTTTGGATAAAATGCATGTGCAGGGACTCGAACTTTAGTCTGACACGCTAACCATTAAGTCAAGTCAATTTCTTGGTTTTTTATATTATAAACTATTATATTTATTACCTTAAAAATTATAAACCTCTCATTTTTTCAAGTTTCTTTTTCAGATAGAATTTCTCTCTCATCTTTTCAGTTCTTTCTTTGAACGGTTTAGATTTCAAAACAATGATAAACATATTTGACTTGCATTATTTTTATTTACTTTTTTATATATAATTTTTCATAATTATTTTTGTATAGGTATTGGGTCTGGAAGTCCATCATTTGTTTATGTTACGGATTTGTGGCCCAATCTGTGGATAAGAAGTTGTCCAAGGAGAAGAAATCTTTATTAGAAAAGATTGTGTTAGTAAATAGAGGTTAGCTTTGATCATAATGGCTCAAGAGGGTGGGCCGATGATAAATATATCCTTGGCTGATTGATGTTGAGGTTCGAAGGGGTTGTCTATCGCTCAGGGTGATGTTCCAAGATGTCTCGTTGGAGTTGATAAGTATTGTGGAGATATCGGACAGGAAAGTGCTCTAAAATATTTAAGGAGAAAGCTGTTACCTCCGCATTAAATGCACTGTAACTAACTCTTTGGCTGTATTAATGTGGAGGTGATACCTGAACAATGTTGTTTTAGCTTTACAGCTACTATATGGTGACTTAGGGGAAGGGCTGATGGGACAAGTATCAACACCAACCCTCTAGCATGCACGTGTAAGGTGTGAATAAAAAGAAAAGATAGTATAAAAGAAGAAGGTGGCAACAATAACAGAGGATGGGGAATAAGAGTAAAACACTCTAGCATTTAGGAACCAAATTTATAACCGAACTTGAGAATAATATATAAGGACAGACCTCCTCAGATCTTGCCGAGGACAATTTTTCTTTAATCCAAACCTCTTTCTTTTCATTCTCTTATCATCTAAACTCATTCTAGTGTTCATTTGATTAACTAAAACTCAGTTTTTCAACCCATTCTCTATAAATTTATTGTTTTGGCTTTTTGAACATAAGCCCATCCACGTAGTAGGCTAGGAGTTCAAATCTGGTCCTTACAATTGCCTTCAAAAACTTTTCCTAATAAAATTGTTATAATTGGGGCTTTACCGTTTTAGAATTCTCACTGTTACTTGAATTTAAAATTTCTAAAATTATTATTCCATTTAATTACACGATTAAAAAATGATAGAAATATACAAAATAGGAGATTTCATGCAAGATCATGTCATACATGTTATCATAAGTAATAGAATATATAAATGGCAAAACATTACAGTTATGTGATGGTACTATTCCAACAGTATTATGATGTTAATTATCAATATTGCCGAAATAAAACACCCGCTAAAGTTAGTTTCAAATGGTTTATGTTTATGTTAATTTATAGAGCAATGTTACATACACAAAAAAAATTTCTTCATATTTTTTTCAACAGTTGATTAATTTGATAAGCTTTATTTGTTCTTGTTTAGATCCATCACTAAAATAATTTTTACCTACCATTAACAAGATGCCACATTATTTGTTAAGAATTTTTTTTTTTTTGGTGTGTTTATAGACTTTCTTTATTTTATAAGATATATATATATATATATATTTTTTTTTTTTTTTAAGATATATATATATATATATATATATATTTTTTTTTTTTATAAAGGATATTGTGAACCTTGGAAATATTATTGTAAATTGAAAAAATAAATATGAAGCTACAAAAAAAATACCGTATAAGAGATTCTAAGAAAATGAATGAAAATTGAAATGCTGCATGAATGTTTTATTTTTACATGTATATATAGTTATTAGATGTTAATTACAACATTTTATTCATTTTTAAAGTGTTTTTTATATTTTACAATATACAGTATACAAACAATAAAAAGTGAATTTTGAAATACACGTTTTAACTATTATATAGTTACATTATTTACCTGTTTTCCTAGTAGGGCTTTGATGACTTTGTGTTTTTGAAGCTTCGGCTTAGTAGTCTCTAAAGTTTTATAAGATCCATGAGGTCATGAGTTTTAAATTTCTAACCAGCATTTTAAGATCACTTACAAGATATCCATCCCTATAATTATTATATAATATGTATGGAATGGAATGACCACACATACATGAAGGAATAATCATACTCTCGAAAAGCTCTAAAAAAAATCTTGAATCTTGATGGAGAAAAAAAAAAAAAAAAACAAAAGAAGATTTAGCTAGCAATAAAGAACTTTGCAGTCTCTTTTTTAAATGTTTTAAATGGTGAACAGTTCATCAACGGCCACAAAATCTAGAAAGATTTCTTTACAAGTTTTGACTTAATGAATTAGCCAATTCGGCCTTTTTTTTTTTAATTAATTTATTTTTAATTTTAGAAAATGGTTCACAAACACATTAATTTAAACAGCTCTCACAAACTGACGTGTGGACTTAATAGTTAATTAACACCTGTGCTGCTTCTCAAAAAAAGTTAACACCTGTGCTACGTAATATGAACCGTTAATTAGCACAAGTGTGACCTGAACTTTCAATTTTAATTTTTAATATGTTTATGAAGCCCAATTATAATTTTTCATTAGGTACAAATCAGGATATGCTAGTTAGAATCTTATCAATGGATGGATAAAACTATTTTTTTCATATTTTCCCACTCTGAAAGCTACACCAAACCGTCTTTTTAATTGTTAAATAGGGGGGAAAAGTCATTCTACTTCTATTCCTCCCCGATTGAAAAGGGCTTTCAACATATTTATGAGTAATTTAATTTATATACACAAAAAAATTGACAATTATTTTTACATTTGTTAAATTGATAAGCTTTCATTAGTTCTCATATGAACCCATCATTAATATTATATTTTTACTTAATGCATATTATTTAATCTTCTTGATTGAATCTAGTCCTCTGACTTTTTCTCATTCGTTGAGATAGATTTCATGTGTGTGCAAACCGATTATTAACGTGGAGTATACTCCCATATAAAAGGGTGAATACATGTATAGAATACATTTAGTATCACCTTGTACTTGGGTGGTTATGTCTCTTTGGTTTTTAAGTTAGAGTCCGTTTGTTTTGGTGGTAAATGATTTCCGGAAATCATTTACCACCTGACCCCAGTGTTTGGTAGGGGAGGAAAATTTTAATTTCCGGAAAATTAGCTTCAGTTTGACCATATTTACGCCTTTGACCCAGAAATGATTTTACGCTCTTATTTTCCCTTCAAATCATTTCCGGAAATCGCACAACACGCACAAAAGAGAGAAACAAACGAGAGAGCCAGAGAAGTTGAGAGAGAACGCACAAAAGAGAGAGCCAAGAAACTTGAAGAACTCAAGATCGACTCCAAGCAACGAGCTCCAAATTGCCTCCGAGCTCGATCGAACCCATCGCCTTCACCCAGACCCAGACACACGAGCACGATGAACCCAGACCCACGAGCAACCCATCGCCTTCACCCAGACCCAGACCCACGAGCACGACGACCCATGAGCACGACAAACCCAGACCCACGAGCAACCTATCGCCTTCACCCAGACCCAGACCCACGAGCACGACGAACCCAGACCCACGAGCAACAGCACGAGCAACCCATCGCCTTCACCCAGACCCATCGCCTCCTCGAGCTCGCCGATCCACGAACCAGACCCATTGCCGTTTGTTGTTTTTTGTTTTGATGAACTGATTGTTGTTGTTGTTGTTGTTGTTGTTGTTGTTGTTGTGTTGTTGTTGTTGCCGGAATCAATTTGTTGCTGTTGTTGTTGTTGTTGTTGTTGTTGCCGGAAAATAGCATTTTCCTAATAGACCCAAACACATGAAAATATTTTCCACAACAATTTTCATAATACAACCAAACACTTGAAAATATTTTCTGAAAGGGGAAAAATATCTCTTAAGCCCGAATAAACGGATCCATCATTTGCACGGGCCCCCTGTGGACGGACCTGATGTGAACGGGCCGAATATGGACGGGGTGAAGAATGGTGGGCTAGTTGTCCATGGGCCTGCTGAGCCCTTAATGAGGGATATTTTGACCCATTCTCACAAGAGCCCAAATAGAGTCCTTGCGCTAGTAGGACTCTGGAAATCTTATATACTTGGTAAAAATCTTCCGCATAAGGAGGAGACTTATTCATCACGTTTAGGATTCTACAAGAAGAGTCCTATAGGGAAAAGACTTCCGCGCCAAGGAAGGGATGTCAACCTCAAGCCACTATAAAAGCCCCAATACCCTCACAAGCCGAGGTACGCATAATTAACCCTCTCTAGCACTCTAGAGTTGTGAGCATACTTTCTGACTTAACCTTCGGAGGGTGTTTGGCCGGCACCACACCGGTGTACTCCGCTAGGTTTTCTCTTTTGTTTCGTGCAGGTTAGTATACGAAGCGAGAGGAGCATCGTGCGATTCATTGGTGAATTTTCTTAATCCATCAGTTGGCACCGTCTGTGGGGACACGAGTAATTAAGCCATATTATCGTCTCCCGGACTAAAAGGTTGCATGGTACTCACTCGCTCAATGGCAACTACTAATGACGTGCAAGGAGAAGAACCACCCACGACTGCCCTCGAGAGACAAGTTCGGACCCTTAGTACCGCAGTGGAGCGCCTCACCAAACAGAACTGCGACTTGGAGGAACAGCTGCGCCAGAAGAATGCAGCACTAAATAATCGGCCAGAAGATCAGGAAGGGACTAGCGCTCCAAACAGGAATCAGGAGAGACCTGAGGGCAGCCACGCCCCAAGCAGGCCGGAGGGGCAGCACGTGAACATGCCATCCCTCACGGATGCGA
>NW_027070016.1:385203-439749 GCF_002906115.3 Quercus suber | reverse complement strand
ATAAAGAAGTAACGACTCTTCCAATCCCTATTTGAGTCCGGGGTCTCATAGATGACTTTCAGAACGGGACTCCTAGGGACGAAGCTGTACATACCCCTTGACTTATCTATTTCGTCTGGACGGTAGCAATGGAGGAACTCTCTTATTGTAAGCCTCCTTGCTCCGTCCGACATGGCTCCGTACAGGACCTCCATGGCGATAAAGACCCTCCAGGCGTTGGGGGACACCTGGCTGACGGATATGCCTAGGTAGCTTAAGAGTTCGCGGTGTAGTGAACTCAATGGGAACCTCAACCCAGCCTTTAGCACTTGCTCGTACACGCCCACTCCGTCCACTCCTTCGTAATAACATTTTTCTGACATATAAGGTAGACGGAGTGGGATATGGTCAGGAATTTGGTAGCGGTCCCTTATTGTATTGAAGTGACCCTCCTTGATGGTCGACGTAAAAGCATGGACCGTCCACTCTGGGGGCAAGATGAACTCCCTAAGTCCATCAACCCCCATGACGGACCTCACTAGTTGCTCTTCGTCATCTGAAACCTCCTGGACTTCAATCATCTCCAGGCCCTCATGTGTTGAGGATGAGGAAGATGACGACGGACTACTCTCGCTCGAGACGTCGTGGTCTTTGGGACCTGATGGGTATATCCCCTCGTAGTCCGCCCCGTCGGGAACGACCGACTGGTTACTTGACGCACTAGACATGGCCTACATGTAATTACAAAACCTAAGACTCTGACGGGGTTGGAGATAATGACGGACGCATTAAGTACAAATAAAAGAAAAAAGAAAGGACGGATATAAAAATAACTCACCAGAAGCTTGTAGTAGGATGCGACGAGCGTCGGATGCTTGAATGAACGGATTGTGCTCTGACAGATGTGACGGACTCGCTCTGACAAATCTCTTCCAGCAGCAAGTGGAGAAATGAGAGGCGGAGGACTAATATTTATACTGGGAGTGCACGGAAGACGAAGCGACGCCTCGTTCCAAAACAACAGCCACTGGCAGATTGACATTTGGCACAACGCATTAATGCGTCAGCCCCTGATTCAGCAATGTACGGATGAAAATTGACAGACAGGCGTACCGAGTTTTAGATCCGTCACCCCATGGGTCCGTTCATAATTGCTGACGGACCCATCGTGTGAGGGGGCAACTGAAAGGGGAAAAATATCTCTTAAGCCCGAATAAACGGATCCATCATTTGCACGGGCCCCCTGTGGACGGACCTGATGTGAACGGGCCGAATATGGACGGGGTGAAGAATGGTGGGCTAGTTGTCCATGGGCCTGCTGAGCCCCTAATGAGGGATATTTTGACCCATTCTCACAAGAGCCCAAATAGAGTCCTTGCGCTAGTAGGACTCCGGAAATCTTATATACTTGGTAAAAATCTTCCGCATAAGGAGGAGACTTATTCATCACGTTTAGGATTTTACAAGAAGAGTCCTATAGGGAAAAGACTTCCGCGCCAAGGAAGGGATGTCAACCTCAAGCCACTATAAAAGCCCCAATACCCTCACAAGCCGAGGTACGCATAATTAACCCTCTCTAGCACTCTAGAGTTGTGAGCATACTTTCTGACTTAACCTTCAGAGGGTGTTTGGCCGGCACCACATCGGTGTACTCCGCTAGGTTTTCTCTTTTGTTTCGTGCAGGTTAGTATACGAAGCGAGAGGAGCATCGTGCGATTCATTGGTGAATTTTCTTGATTCATCATTTTTCTTTTTCGAAAAATAACATTTCCGAAAAATACCTATTTTCTGGAAAATATTTTACGGGAACCAAACGGACCCTTAGTCTCAGACTCTCAGTCACAAACCCAAGTACCTCAATTTTCGACTAGATTCCAACCACAAACCCAAGTACCTCAATTGTTGACTAGATTCCAAATACGGGGTGGAGAATGCAGTAAATGCAATTGCGACCAAGAAAGTGAGGCAATCAAGTCAAGCTTTAAGGTAGATAGGAGCTATAAATGCAGAAAATGCCTAAAAGGGTAGATTAAGTATGAGTGTGGAGCTAATAAGACTCTTGCACTATGCCATCTACTTTACTTGTTATCACAAGTTGATGCATTGGCCGCAAATCGATCTCTTTGAGTACTCTTAAGACTTCTTAAAGATTTCACGTCTCCTTTATGGTTTTGGAGGCATGTCCAATATTTTGAAGGTGATTTTTGTGTTTGGATCTCTCAACTTCTCAAGGAAAATTAATGGTAGAGGTTTGGAAGACTTAAGAAAAGGCTATCTTTAAGTTTTTTTTTTTTTTGGTGTTTTTTTCGTGGCCATCTTCCTTCTGACCAAATTCGGGTTGCAAATAGGGTTTTATACAAGTTGGATTTGAGATTGAGTTGGCTACGCAAATTGCTGTCGAAGCAAATCTTGGAATTTCCATAATAAGATCTCTATTGATCATGAGCAAGTGTCTAACAAGACTCTAGTAAGAGTTTCTATCTAATCTTGCAACCGAGCTGATTATCGCTCAACCAAGGTCTTCTCTCTTGCACAGAAAACAATTGCTTAAACCTTCAACCTTCATTACCACTATTTTCATTAAAAATTCAAAACCAATAAATACAATAAAAATTGTCAGAATTAGCTAATACTCATAAATCCTAACAACACATCAAAAATAGCGTCGAAGGAGATTGAGGTAAGAATGACATGTGATTTATAATGACTATTAATAACTGTTGAACCTTAAAAGAAAAGAAAAAAGGCTGACATTTCAATAAAAGAAGTCGATGTTTTAATTAACTTTTACACTTGCTGTTTTGTTACTTTTCATTGCAGATAGTATCTAATCAATACTTCCTTAGTGAATGTCTAAGGACACCTATTAACAAAAGCCTTTATTATAACATAATTTTCACAAGTCAATTATTTAGAAATTCCTCCCATCCCAATAATCCTTGCTACACCAGTGCTGGAAAAATCAAACTGATAAGACTTCATGACCCCTTAAGTCAATTTCCTGGACTCCAGGAAGCTCTTTCTCTTGGATTCACTGGAAGAACTATAGTCAAGAAAACTGGCAAAGTCTGTATCCATGTAACGCCTTGGATTGTCCTCGTTGATGAGTTTTGGTGACGGCTGAACCACGCTGTTGAAGGGCAGGCTATGCAATGAAGCAATGGAAATTCGAGACTTTGAAGGATTGACAAGAACCCTGTGAATTAAACTCCTGTATTTACCATTGCTAAATATCTGTTAATCATTGTAAAAGAAAGATGAAAAAAATATATTAGATTATTCCTTAAAGTTCTTGCAAAAGAGATATATATAGCTCACGAAATTCAACAAACTTTTGGCAAACCTCAAGATGGTCACCAATGTTGACAACCAAAGAATCAGGAAGTGGTTCGACTGTGACCCATCTTCCTTCATGCTGAATCTGAAGACCCTGAACTTCATATTGGAGAAGAAGTGTGAGTAAGCCATAGTCCGAATGGGGTGGCAAGCCTAGTGTCAAATCAGGTTCAGGGCATGCTGGATAGCAATTCACCACAATGAGTTGGCTCCCATCTTTGAATTCTCGAAATTCATCATTTTCGTTCTCATTGTTAGTAATATCCATCAATCCTAGGCTCTCTAGGATGGCCTCCGTTAGCATCAGATACAAGTATTTAGTATTCTTCGAGTAGTTAAGCACTGCTTGCCTATTCAAACATTTAAAAGGTATAAACATTAATAATAAACATAATTGACTCTTGCAAACAAGTAAAATAATGAATGATTTTAGCAGGTAAGCTAAAAACGAGTAACAATTTTTATTGTTCGGTTTGGGTGGGTTAATGATTTGTGTCTGGCTTTGCCACATCTATACACCATTAATAAAATTAAGTCAGACAAAATTTGAATACAAACTGGGTTGTAGTCAATGACTACAACTTTCACTAAAAAATTTAACATAACTACATATTTTGAAAATTCAATTGTTAGATTATATATTTTTTATATTTTAAACACACATGTTAAATTTTTTGTCAATCAAATGTTATTTATTATTCGATTCATAAACTTAACGTTTATGCATAATTTTAGACAACAAAAACTTAAAATTTAAATATTTAATTGGTAACATAGCTATTAATTTTTGATCTTATGAAAATTTTGTATATATGAAAAAAATAAGAAGAAAATGTAATTTAATTGTGAATTTGTCAAAATTCACATTTAATAAATATATATTAAATGAAGTTATAGCTATTAACTATAACCAAGTTTGTAGTCAAATTTTACTTATAAGTTATAAAATTATAAAAAATACTATAAAGTAGTAATGTAATATGAAAATTTATTATTATTGTTATTATTATTTTGTTGGTAAAATTTATTACACAGGTCCTGTACAGGGTGGAAAGACAACTGATGTGTGTGCAAGTTATTGTTTTTCCACTTGTGTAGGCATGGTTTTTTTTTTTTTTTAATTCAGAAGAATAAAGTACCACAATAATGCTAGTATGGGAGAATCTAATAATTGTTACCTAGTATTAAACTATTAATGGTGGGGTCTAGCTCAACTAAAAGTTTAGGGGAAGAAGAAGAATTACTAGTGTTTGAGTTTGTGGGATGAGAGAAAGTGAACTGTTATCACCTTAGGTCCACAGGAGAAGAAGGCCACAGAGGAAGAACATCGGACAAGGGCTGGCAGCTTAGCTTTAAGAAGCCTCTCCAACAAAACATATCATCTTTATTCTGGTTAGAGCTTGTCCCACACCTCACTGGTGAACCATATCTGTGGACATGTACTTTGATCTCTCCCCAAATGGAAGCTCAAAAAACCTTTTGCTTACATCAATTATGCTTTCAATTACATCCTTTGGAATGTCATGGTTTACCAACTGCATCGAATCCAAGAAAAAAAATTCAAAAAAAAAGAAACTCAAGGGTTGAGAAAGTTTCAATGGCATATGATCTCAAGGCCTTGAAGATGAAGAAAATTTAAGGCTATATATACGTACCTGGAAGAAACCAAACTTTTCGCAGGCATTTTTGAGGGAGTTGATGGCTTGTGATCTATTGGAGCCTTGCAACTTTGCAAAATCAATAATGGGTAGCTTTAGATTGGGGTTGCTAGCACTAGAATTTCCGTTCCTTGAATTGGGTTGGTCAGGGATCGGCCATATGTATTTGGTTGGAACTTTTGTTATCCCTCTCTCACATAAATGTTTCACTCCTTTTTGGAATTCGCTTTCCGTTGACTCATTTCCCCCGTTGGTTTCAACTGCCAAACTCGCTCCAGCTGACATGGCCGATAGAAGGTACTGTCTTTAGAGAGACAATCTGTAATGATCAAATTTATAGTAAACTGTGCGTTTGAGAGAGAGAGAGGAATGGAGCAAAGATCCAGCGATTAACAGCAGCAAAGATGTGAGTCAATTGCTCTTGTTCCATTGTAAGCAATAAATAATGGGGTCCGTTTCAAACTCTCATGTTTTCTCCTGTTTAAACATAGATGAAGGACACTTGGCAGACCAACAATCCAAAGGCTAAAAAAACCCCATGTCATTCTCTCTCAATTTTGTCTCTCTTTCTCTCTCAATTACTCAGAAGTTTTCACAGCCCAAGCGAACCCACTAGGAACTATCATACATACACCCAACACCATTGGCGAAGGACAGCAAGGAGTTGTCGAAAATAATGCCGGAGATGCCATCTGAGATGCGTGGCCAGCACATCAAGATCGCTGTTGCAAATACTTAGAAGCTCAACAAATTTTTCTTTGATTTTATATTCCTAATTTCCAACGTCTATGCCTCTCCCTCTTGCTACTGATTTCATCACTGTTGCATGATTACTCTTCTCTCTTTTTGTTTCTAGCACTTCATTTTGTGATATATTTGATGGATGGGTGATTGATTATGGGTACTGGTATGTAGCTTAAATTTCTTTGATTTTACTGTCATGGGTTTTGCAAGGTTATTCTTGGGGTTTCTTTTTGAGGGAGACAGAGAGAAAAATTTTGAGAGAGTTCTTGCTTTACCTCTTATGGGTTCTTTGAATTTGTCCAAAAAATTTTGTTTCCATTTGGGTGATGCTTTCTTCTCTAGCGAGATCTGGTCTTAGCTCTAATACCCGGTTGACAATGATGATATTGGAGAGAGATTGGAGCAAGGAAAAGGAAAGAAAGACAAATTATAAAGAAGAAAAAATTGTATTTAACGTGTCGGGTATGTGAGTATGACGGTGGGTTTGCTTGGTCTGTAATTGAGATAGAATGAGATAGAGAGAATGACGTGGGTTTTTTTTAGCCTGTCGGTAGGTTTGCTTGGTCTGTAATTGAGATAGAATGAGATAGAGAGAATGACGTGGGTTTTTTTTAGCCTTTAGATTGTTGGTCTGCCAGATGTCTTTCATTTGTATTAAAACCAGAGAAAACATGAGAGTTTGAAATGGGAGGGGAGCCGGACCCTAAATAATGCAACAAAAATAAGGTCTTGATCCATTGCATGCAATAAATAGTGCAACCAAATAGTTAATATAAAATATAGCATACACTTAACTTATAATATTTAAACTCAATAAATATGAGTTCAATTATATTAAATTAATGTGGGGGAAAAGGGGGTCAGGCCCAAGTTAATGGGCCGAATGCCCACGAGAGGACTATTTCACATCCGAAAAGAGGGATGCGGAGAAGACAAGGCCCAGAGTGGAGTGGAAACCTCTTGGTGAAGGATCATCGCTGTCCGAGGAGGATATCTCCAGTCTGAGGAGGACATCTCCTGTCCGAGGAAGATGTTTTGCTCTGATATGATATCGGAGACTAATTGAGTAGGGGAAAAGCCTGATTGATTGTCCGAGGACTCCACCTGATCAAGATAAGCTCAAAGCATATTCAGGAACGATAAGGATGGGGAAATATCTGAGGGAAAGGCTGCTGCCACCGTATTCAATGCATTGCAACAGCTTTTCTGGCCGCATTTATGTGGAGAAGACCTCTGAACAGTGCATCCTAACCTACCGCCACTCACACAGAGATGAAAAGAAGCTGCCTGACGTGACAGGTACTTGAGCAAGTTCATGGATGGGGAGCACGTGGACGATGGAGATGAGGGTGAGAGTGACTATATAATAGAGGGGAGCACCTGTCAATGGGACCCCGGGGAAGAACAAGGAGAAAAAGGAGAGAGAAGAAAAACAATAGAGGGTTCCAAACTATCAATGTATACAAATCGATCAATGCACAGTTGAAAGAGTTATGATCCATTGTTATTAATCCCTTGCTAATTCTAGTTCTTTGACCCATACTCTACAAATTAATTGTCTTTGGGTTTACGTAAAGAAGTTGGACCCTACAATTGGCGCCGTCTGTGGGAAGAGCTTGAGCGTAAGGGAAGAGTAGCAGCGGTTGGTCATGGCTGGTCACGGGCAACAACCGGCATAATCTGGGGCCTCACAACATATTGATCCTTTTCTTAATCTGGAGTGGAGGCAGGACCGTAAAGGTAGTGTGCATACTACACACACTGAGCGAACCCAGCCTCGCAGTGGAAGTCGCGTTCCCCATGCAGAAAAAAACAGCATGCAAATAGAGATTGAAAGGTTGAAGAGGGAATTACGCCATGAGAAGAGGAAACGCGCTGTACCACACCCTGACGACGACTTGGACGACGGGCAAGATATTACCTATGAGCAGAACTCTCAAACTCCAATCAGTGAGACTTTCTCGTATGAAGCTGAGCACCCTCGTGAGAAGCGACCTCGAGGACCACCATATGGAGGGGTGGGCAATGATGCCATGAGTAAGGCCCTGAATCAGATTTCCAGGTCACCCTTTACACGTAGGATCGAAGGAGCGGAGATGCCTCGGCGTTTCAACCAGCCAACCTTTACTATCTATAACGGCAAAACTGACCCTGTGGAACATGTTAGCCATTTTAACCAAAGAATGACTGTCTATGCCAGAGACGAAGCTTTGATGTGCAAGGTATTCCCCTCCAGTTTGGGTCCTGTAGCCATGAGATGGTTTGATAACTTGAGGGCCGATTCCATTGATTCTTACCAAGAGCTTACTCAAGCTTTTGGTTCACGATTCGTCACCTGCCGAAGGGTGCCCAGGCCCTTGTCCTCTCTTCTGTCCTTAAGCATGCGTGAAGGTGAGACACTGAAGGCATACTCGGATAGATACTGGGAGATGTTTAACGAGATGGAAGGCAACTTCGATGCCATGGCCTTGGAGACGTTCAAGTTGGGTCTCCCCACTGATCATGGCTTAAGAACGTCCTTGTCCGGCAAGCCCGTTGTTAGCATACGCCAGCTCATGGATCGCATTGAAAAGTATAAGAGGGTTAAAGAGGATCGGCAACAGGAGAAGGGTAAGGATAAGGCTACCACCCAGGATAGGAAGGACTTTAGGTCGGATCGCTATAACAATAATAAACCGAGGAGAGATTTCGCTGGACATTCAGGTTCAGCAAATGCCCAAACAGTTAACACCGTGTTCAAAGATCCCGTTCATCAAGTCCTGGATAAGGTAAAGAATGAACCATTCTTCAGATGGCCGAATAATATGGTGGGGAATTCGGATAGACGCAATCATAATGTCTATTGTCAGTACCACCAGGACCACGGGCATACGACCGAAGACTGCAGAAGCTTATGGGACCATCTGGACCAACTGGTCGGCGAGGGCAGATTGAAGCATATTTTACATCGCTCCAGCGGAAGAGGGGGGCAGCCAATTTCGGATGCCAAGAAAAGGGATTCTGCAAAACCCCCTTTGGGTGTTATCAATGTTATTTTTGCAGCACCAGGAAGGACAGAATCCCAGCCATCGAAGGTCATGTCCGTGGCTCGGTTGCCGGTGGGAGATGTTGATAAGAATCCGAAGAGCCCTGGGCATGCTGTACCCCTCGTTCTAGGCTTTTCAGACGAGGATAAAGCGGGGACCATTCAACCTCATGAGGACGCCTTAGTGGTTACCCTCAGGATTGGGGGATATGATGTGAAGAGAGTGATGGTAGACCAGGGCAGCGCGGTGGAGATCATGTATCTTGATCTTTTCAGGGGATTGAATCTCGTGCCCAGTGACTTGACTCCATATTGCTCCTCCTTATTCAGCTTTGAAGGAAGAATGGTTATGCCGAAGGGGCAAATACGACTGCCAGTGCAAACGGGCTCGGAAATCGTTGAGGTGGATTTTGTCGTGGTGGATGTTTACTCCCCTTATACGGCAAT
This sequence comes from Quercus suber, assembly GCF_002906115.3. Classification (NCBI taxonomy): domain Eukaryota; kingdom Viridiplantae; phylum Streptophyta; class Magnoliopsida; order Fagales; family Fagaceae; genus Quercus; species Quercus suber. The sequence goes on along the minus strand of NW_027070016.1, from coordinate 430,560 downwards.
TGTAGCCAGGCCCTGGTTACACACGCTAGGGGCTGTCTCTTCCACTTTGCACCAAAAGGTCAAGTATCCTTCCGAGGGGCGTGTTTGTGAGATCCGTGGAGATCAGTCTTCGGCTAGGCAATGTCTGGTGGCGGCCATACGACACAGGTCCGAGGATGAACCTTCGGAAATGGCTGTCAAAGACCTATATCAGTTAAAGGGGCGGTTGTCGCCTGCCGGCGGGCAGGATGAAAGTGTAAAATGTGAGGACTTAGCGCGGGTCTTGGTTGGGGCTGATCCTGAAAGATACTTTCAAGTTGGATCCCAGATACCTCAGTCAGAAAAAGAAGAGCTAGTTGAGTTCCTTAAAAAAAATATTGACGTATTTGCGTGGAGTACCTACGAAGCCTCGGGGGTAGATCCGGAGTTCATTTGTCATCATTTGAGGGTTAACCCTTTGAGTATACCAAAGAAGCAACCTCCTCGGGGGCCATCTAGAGAACACGTCGAAGCAGTCAGAGAGGAGATGCGAAAGCTCAAGCAGGCCGGGGCTATTAAAGAAATTTTTTATCCCGAGTGGCTGGCGAATACTGTGGTAGTAAAAAAGAAAAGCGGAAAGTGGCGAGTCTGTGTAGACTTCACGGACTTAAACAAAGCCTGCCCTAAGGACCCCTTCCCTATGCCGAAGATTGATCAGTTGGTAGATGCTACTGTCGGCCATCCTCGGATGAGCTTCTTAGATGCTTTTCAGGGGTATCATCAGATCCCCCTTGCTCCAGGCGACCAGGAGAAGACCGCTTTTGTTACCCCCATTGGTAACTACCACTATAAAGTGATGCTTTTTGGTCTGAAAAATGCAGGTTCTACGTATCAGCGGATGATGACCAAGATGTTCGAATCACAATTAGGTAAAAGCATTGAGGTTTATATAGATGATATGGTGGTTAAAAGCAAGCTTGTTTCTGAGCATTTGAAGGATCTTGATGCGGTTTTTGAAGTTCTGAGGAAACATAAGTTGCGCTTGAACGCGTCGAAGTGCTCGTTCGGAGTTGGGTCAGGCAAATTTTTGGGCTACATGGTCACGCACAGGGGAATCGAAGTTAATCCTGATCAGATAAAGGCTATCCAGGATCTACAGCCTCCTCGGAATCCGAAGGAGGTCCAAAAGCTAACAGGAATGACGGCTGCGTTAAACCGATTTATATCCAGGTCTGCGGACCGATGCAAACCCTTCTTCTCGCTGATTAACAAGTGGAAGGATTTTGAATGGAATGAAGAATGCGCCTCGGCTTTCCAACAGCTTAAGGATTACTTATCTCGGCCGCCGATTATGTCCAGCCCTGAGCCAGACGAAGTTTTATTTGCCTATATCGCAGTGGTCCCTCATGCTGTAAGTTTAGTACTGATAAGAGTGGATCAAGGAGTACAGAGGCCGGTCTACTGTGTAAGCAAGTCGCTGCATGAAGCCGAGATCAGATACTTGCCGTTAGAGAAGGCCATTTTGGCCGTAGTGCTTGGAACGCGAAAATTGCCTTACTACTTCCAAGCCCATACTGTCGTCGTGCTCACGCAACTTCCACTTAAAACAGTACTTCGAAGTGCCGATTATACGGGAAGGATAGCCAAGTGGGGCACCATTCTAGGGGCTTTCGATATCAAGTACATGCCTCGCACGTCAGTCAAAGGCCAGGTCCTTGCGGATCTGGTGGCCGAATTTACGGAGCCCAGTATGGAAGATGTAGCGGTAATGCCGAGCATGGATGAAAAATCGGTTGGCATGGTTTCTCAACAAGACCCTGCTCACTGGGAGTTATACGTAGATGGTGCTGCGAACAGGAAAGGTTCTGGAGTAGGGCTGGTCTTGACATCTCCGGAGGGAATCATCATTGAAAAGTCGCTAAGGCTAGATTTTGGAGCGACTAATAATGAAGCCGAGTATGAAGCCCTATTGATGGGAATGGTTATGGTCCGAAGAATGGGGGGAAAGGCCGTGAACGTGTTCTCGGACTCAAGATTGGTTGTGGGCCAAGTACAAGGAGAGTTTGAAGCCAAGGACGAAAGGATGCAAGGTTATTTGAGCCGAGTCAAACGTCTGCAAGGGGAATTTGAATTTTTTAGCTTGCTACATGTTTCCAGAAGTAGCAATGCACACGCAGATTCTTTGGCCACGTTAGCCACCTCTTCGGATCAGGATCTGCCGAGAATTATCCTCGTGGAGGATCTTCATGAGCCCACTGGGATAGGAGGAGACGCAATTCAAGTACACCAGATTCGAGAGAGTCCATGCTGGATGGATGCCCTAATCGGATTCTTGAAAGATGATATCTTGCCGGAGGAGCGAAAGGAGGCTGACAAGATCCGAAGGAGGGCTGCCAGATTCTGGCTGTCCGAAGACCAAAAGTTATACAAACGCTCCTACTCGGGGCCATATCTGTTGTGTATTCACCCAGAAGCGACTGAGTCGTTACTAGAAGAATTGCACGAAGGGATTTGCGGGAGTCACACCGGAGGCAGATCGTTGGCCCACCGGGCCCTTACCCAGGGATATTGGTGGCCGAGCATGCAAGAAGAAGCTCGCGACTATGCGAAGAAATGTGATCAATGTCAGCGATTCGCACCAAACATACACCAGCCGGGGGGAATCCTCAACCCTTTATCTAGTCCATGGCCATTTGCCCAATGGGGTTTGGACATCGTGGGTCCATTCCCTAAAGCTGCAGGGAACAGAAAATATCTCCTGGTTGGCACCGATTATTTTACGAAGTGGGTCGAAGCTGAGCCTCTTGCCAATATCCGAGATGTGGATGTGCAAAAATTTGTGTGGAAGAATATTGTAACTCGCTTCGGAGTTCCGCATACCCTCATTTCGGACAATGGCCTACAGTTCGACAGTAGCTCGTTTCGGAATTATTGTGGCGAACTTGGGATCACGAACAGATACTCTACTCCCTCCTATCCCCAGGGTAATGGGCAAGCTGAAGCAGTCAATAAAGTCATAGTTAGCGGCTTAAAGAAGAGGTTGGATGACGCAAAGGGAAGGTGGGTCGAAGAGTTGCCACACGTGCTCTGGGCTTACAGAACCACACCTCGCAGGTCTACTGGGGAGACCCCTTTCTCAATGACTTATGGGTCTGAAGCTGTCATTCCTTTAGAAGCTAACTTCCCAACTCTGAGAACCAGTTTGTTCTGCCCGGACAACAATGGTGAACTTTTAGAAGCCGGATTGGATTTAATCGAAGAAAGGAGAGAAAACGCAATGGTCCGGCTGGCTCACTACCACCAAAAGCTTAGACAAGGCTACGACGCCAAGGTCAAGCTAAGACCCCTAGAACCCGGTGACTTGGTGCTCAGGAAAGTTGTCGGCACCACGAAAAACCCAGCCTGGGGAAAATTAGGACCAAATTGGGAGGGACCATATCGCATCACGTCGTGTGCAGGCATTGGAGCGTACTTTCTAGAGGACTTGGATAGTCATGTAATACCCCGCCCCTGGAATGTAAATAACCTCAAGAGGTATTATTATTAATAGAGTTGTTTTCATGTCTATTTATAATAACTTAACACTGTTTATTTGTTCTCTAAGTGTTTAAACTTAAATCTGATCATGCCTGTAGTCCTCGGACCAGATGATCTTGGGTTAGTTAACATTGTTTATTTGTTCTCTAAGTGTTCAAACTTAAATCTGATCATGCCTGTAGTCCTCGGACCAGATGATCTCGGATTAGTTAACACTACTTATTTGGTTAATTGGTTAATATTGCTTTTTGGCCTCTCTGAACTTTCCTAAGTATAATTACAAAAGATTTTATCCGTTGTTTTTTATATATAGCATTAGACAAGTTTGTTCTTTATTGTTGACTGCTATATAAAGTCTTCTTCGGACACGATATTGATTGTATAAATTATTTGCAAAGCGAAGTAATCGTGTTTCTTTATGACTATAATTACCAAGGGAAGTCAGTTGTAACACGAGAAAATCATATTAAACTGGGAACATCAGCATCCAAACAAAAACTAATCCATTAATAACAATCATGGTTTACAATTTTCTCAACTGCAAATAAAAAAAAAAAAAAAAACACAATAAAATAAAATATCTAAGTCTACGTTGGGACTTCGTGGGGAGGATCCGAGGGTAGTCTCTCCCCTTCCAAAAATTCACCCTTTTCTTACTGGGGCTCAGTGGAAGAGACCTGATCATCTAACAATGGAAGACCCTGGCTAGGCTCAAGGGTAACCGAGGGATTTGGCTCATTCAAAGGCAGCTCAGAGGCCTCTAGGGGTTGTGCAGGAGGGGCATCGTCATCTGGATACTGCCGAATGTCTTCGCCATAGAAAATATTCTTTGGCAGTCTAAGATCTGAGTCAAGGGGCACTCCAGCAGCATCCAGTGCTTTGCCCCAAGTCAAGTCGCAGTAATCCCGAGCAACTGAGACAAATTGCTCGGTGAGACCTTTTTCTGTTGTCTCCACCCCCAACTGATAGGACGCCCTCTTCTCAGCTTCAGTGGCCTCCTTAGCCAGCTGGGCGTCCCTCTGAGCTTCCTCGGCAGCCTTTTTAGCCTTCAGCAGCTCGGCACGAAGCTCCTTGATGGTTTCCCTTTCTGCTGCCAGATTTTTCTGGGCTTCACTTAGCTGCCTGCGCTGAGACTCGGCCTGGGACTCAGCGTTCTTGAGACCAGCATCCAGGCTATCCCTTTCTTGGGCTACTCCTTTTAGCTGCTCCGAAAGCTTAGAGATCTCTGCCTTCAGGCTGTCCAAGGCTCTCTCTACTTCGGACCTAGCTTGGGCCTCGGCCTGGCTTCCACATGGGTCTTGCGGTTCCATTCTTCAGCCACAAAGACCTGCTGGGTGATCTGAACAAGGTGACAGTGTTAGTATACAAACATAGAAAATCCGCATTATAACCAAGGAGTGAAAGGGGTATACTTACCATGGCCAAATCCCTTTTCAAAGACATGAAGAGTTCATATTGGCTAAAATGCCTATATGAATCCATGTCTCGGGGCAGAAGTAAGGGTTGCTGCAGCGCCTCGGCTATCAGTGCAGCACGACCCCCGTCGTAGTTCCTGACCGAGGTCTCCCAGGGAAAGGGGACGCCGTCGAGCTCTAGCCGAGGGGACCATATGCGTTGTCCTCGGCGCACCTCGGCCAGTGGAGGCTCCTCTCTGCTCTCCACCGAGGATCCCCTCTTTTGGCGGGGCTCTTTGACCACCTTCTGCTGCTTGGTTTTAGGTGGCAATCCCTTCTCCTTATCCTCAGGCTCCATCGACCTCTTTTTCTTTAGATCCGGTATAGGTTTGAGAGCCGGATCAGGAACCTGTGGAGCGGGGGGAGGTGGGGGCAAATTTGCCGCTGGGCGAGAAGTCCCCGTCCCTTTGACTTCAACTTTACTACTCCTTCTCTTTAGGAGTAGCCTCAGGTCGGACATCTCTTCCTCTGAAGAGTCCTCAGAGACTGTAGTCAGCAACAAAGGAGGTCGGACACAAGACTGTCTGTCAAGTTCCTCTTCGGAGTCCGAAGGAATTATTTGGACGCCTCCTTCGCTTTCCCCTTCAAATTTGAACTTGTCAATTTGTGCGTCCAAGGAGGTGGACGAGGAGCCGACCCTTTCTCTCACGGTCGGCTGTGCAAGGGGAACTTGCTGAACTGGTCGGATGAGCAGCGGAACACCTCGGGGATTGGGGTGTGGAACCGGTGCGAGGTCGTAGGGTGCTAAAAAATTCTTCCGAGCAACGTCTATGCGCTGCAACCTATAATCACCCTGAGTAATTGCGTTCCCCGCTGGCTGGACGTCAGCTTTCTTGGGGGTGTAACCAAGTATGAGTGGAACGGACCTCAACTGTCCGTCTTCGCTGACGTATATCTCCGAGCGCAGTAGGTAATTGAGGGCAGGCACGTTGATAAGGCTCAGCCGAGGAGCAGTATGTACCTTATTTGTAAAACAAACACACCAGTTAGATCAGAAATCAAATACAAGGATAGACAAAAGAATAATTACCGAAAGAGAAAGCCTTAAGACTATGGTTAAAGACCCTGAGTCCGAGAAGGCACACCTGGCTCTCCTGGCTCGGTCGGACAGTGTAAACCGTCGTGCCATGCGCCCGAGACGATCAAATAGTCGTCTTTCATTCCCTTATTGGATTTAGGAAGGCAGGAGAACAGCCTCACGACATCGGAGCGGGATTTAAGGTAATATCCCCCCCCTCTTTGGCCACGACACTCATATAGGTATGCTAATTCGTGCCAAGTTAGCCCTAGGCCTAATTGTTCATTTACGGCATCAAAGGCCCCTAAAATCTTAAAGGTGTTGGGCGCGCATTGATCGGGAGAGAGCCTATGATTACGGAGGTAGTTTAGGGTCACGGGACCCATAGGAAGGGTCATTCCCCCTTCAATGAAGGCGATCATAGGAATTATGACCTCTCCTTCTTGTCGGTCTAACAGTAGTCCCTCCGGGGGGCAATACCTCAGATTTACCCCCTGTGGGATATGGTGGGTTCTCTTGAACTCCTCAATCAACGCCGGACTATCGACGAGATATTGGAATTTACCCATTTCTAAAAGAATGAACGACACAATGAGGAAGATGGTGTTAATGGAAGAATATGGTAGCCGAGGAGGAAATAAAGGTTCAGGAGGCACCGAGACTTACACTAGCACGAGTGAAGCGAATTCCCTAACTCGAAATGTAATTTGGGGTGGGATCCTGAAGGCAGAAGACGCAGAAATCCGAGAGGGCGTGAAGTGCTTTTGAAGAAGGGAACTCTCCGGAGGCTCTGAGAATGCTCTGAGTGTTATGAATGTGTAAAGTAAGAAAAGTAACTGCCTACAGAGATTTATATATGGGGACAAATGGAGCGGTATCATTCATCTCGCTCGAATTACGAGGGCAAACCCTACCCGTTTGATCAATAATCCACCGTTGGATGCAAGAGACACAGCCGCCTGAAGTAATTGATGCGCTACTTTGGGAAGGAGAGATTTACAGCGGTAATAATGAGGCGCGCGTCTCCACAATCTCTCGCGTGTAAACAGGGGCATTTATGACTTTTTACTTCCGTTGATTTCTTTTGTTTTATTTTATTTTCATCCACTTATTCCCGCGTATCAAATCAAAATCTTATTCTTTCTTCCCGTTTGCGTGGGAAAAAATAAAATTTTGAGGGGCTATTGTGGGGGAAAAGGGGGTCAGGCCCAAGTTAATGGGCCGAATGCCCACGAGAGGACTATTTCACATCCGAAAAGAGGGATGCGGAGAAGACAAGGCCCAGAGTGGAGTGGAAACCTCTTGGTGAAGGATCATCGCTGTCCGAGGAGGATATCTCCAGTCCAAGGAGGACATCTCTTGTCCGAGGAAGATATTTTGCTCTGATATGATATCGGAGACTAATTGAGTAGGGGAAAAGCCTGATTGATTGTCCGAGGACTCCACCTGATAAAGATAAGCTCAAAGCATATTCAGGAACGATAAGGATGGGGAAATATCTGAGGGAAAGGCTGCTGCCACCGTATTCAATGCATTGCAACAGCTTTTCTGGCCGCATTTATATGGAGAAGACCTCTGAACAGTGCATCCTAACCTACCGCCACTCACACAGAGATGAAAAGAAGCTGCCTGACCTGACAGGTACTTGAGCAAGTTTATGGATGGGGAGCACGTGGACGATGGAGTTGAGGGTGAGAGTGACTATATAATAGAGGGGAGCACCTGTCAATGGGACCCCGGGGAAGAACAAGGAGAAAAAGGAGAGAGAAGAAAAACAATAGAGGGTTCCAAACTATCAATGTATACAAATCGATCAATGCACAGTTGAAAGAGTTATGATCCATAGTTATTAATCCCTTGCTAATTCTAGTTCTTTGACCCATACTCTACAAATTAATTGTCTTTGGATTTACGTAAAGAAGTTGGACCCCACAATTAACTATTTATTTTATTTATTATTATTTAATGTGAGACTGTGCTCTCAAGTGTATACCTAACACAAATCTAGCCAAATTAATCACAAGCCACGACAAAATTTTTATATATAACATCTCTTTTATATAAAGTGGAATTAGTGTGAGTGCGGGAGTTATCTTAGTAAGATAAATGTTATATATTCCCTCTATATCAAATACCACTTCGCGATGAGGTCAAAATATTTGCACTTTGTATATTTAATAGGACAAAATTTTACAATTATTATGGTGGCAGGCTGTAATTAATATACAATAAAACTAGCTAGTGTTAGTAGTGATTGCTTTGAAAGTGATGCTAAATTAATCAATATCTACTACCTCAAATTTTAATTTACTGGAAATAATACGGAACACCCTCAAAAAAAGAAATAGTAATACGGAACCTCCTTTGCATCTAAATAGGACAAATTTTGCGTGGGTTGGGCAGCTTGTGGGCCATCTTAACTGGCTGCCATTCCCACCGACATTGCTATTTAAAACAGTAAACAGTTAAACCCGCTCGTGATTTAAAACTAGGTGAAAAATTAGCCAATTAGTGCGACTGTAAGGGGGAGACGATTGGGTAAGGATTAGATTTAGCGTCCAGTTGTATTGGACGTACTTATTTGAATGATGCCGCATGTAATAGAATGGCACTGTAGCACGTTGGAATTTTTTTTTAAAAGATTTGAAACACCTCGTAATGAAGTAAATATTTTGGTGTTTGGTGTACCAAATGCAAAAAATTTGACATTTATTATGCCTGATGCCAATGATCTTATGCACATATTGGATATTAAAGATTTAGCTTCCCTACTTCAAGTTTTTTTTTTTTTTTTTTTAATTTTTAATTTTTTATAATTTATATTTTTTTAATACTTTTTATCTCACATTTTTCTAAATTAAAAATAAAATTATACTTTTCAAAATAAATGAATTTTTTTTTTATATTTTTGTCTCACATTTAATAATAAGTTACCAAAAATTACAATATGCCAAACTCAATAAGATGTTATGATTGTGCTTAATTGAATTATAAAAAATAAAAATAAAAATAAAAACACAAGAGTAATAAAAGAAGACCTTTTTGTTGTTGATAGGAGTAAAAAGAAGACTTAAGTGTTCATTTTCCAACTAATTAAAATATAGCATTTTGCTTAAATTATTTACTGTTTGCGGGTCTCACATTTTTTTTTTTAACTTTATTTCAAATAATCTAATATTTCTAAAAATAAGCTAGTTTTTTATTTTTTATTTTTATCCCACATTATGCAAATAAACTATAGAAAATAAGCAATTCTCAAATAGATAAATCTTCACATTGGAGCAGGGAATGGGGTAGTTGGGAAATAAACCCAAAAAGGAAGAAGAAAAAAATAGTTGAATTTTTTCTTCCTTGCTAAAAAGAATAGTTAAAGTCGTCTTTTGATTTTTTGTTTTTTGGTGAGTTTTGAATTTAGAATCTTCAGATCGTGGGAAGAAGATGGCTTCTCCGTAACCCGTATTTCCCCCACCCTCCCCACCTTTTTCGGATTTAGTGTTTTCATATGAGTTTGAATCTAATTATTTGGGTTTATGTTTATTCATCATTGAGCTTTAATATGAAAAAAGTGTTGGCAGATTGATAAGTAGAAGCACAATATTGGCTGGAATATTATTATTGGCCAAAATAACTGAAAAATCCTGATATAATTGATACAAGTTGTATAGATTGGTGTATTTGTATCAGCTCAGCGAGCAATATGAAAAATACCAATCATTATAGTACATACATATTGACAACTTTAGAGCGAACATAAAAGCTAGGCTAAAATATTGTTTTCATTTGTCAACTTTATTAAAAATTTTATTTTTATCTTCAAACTTTAAAAGTTTTGTTTTTCATTCTTAAACTTTTGCAAACGTTTTACTTTATGTCCTCTCCTTAGTCATGCCCCCCTTCACATAAATTTGAGATTTGCTCATTGAGGGTGAAAGGGTTTGGGTAAAGGCAATCCTAGCTTTAACGTTTTAAAAAGACTTTGCATGCCATATCCGGTCAGGTTTCTAGTAAGATCTTGACCAAATCTGGTGATATCTAGCGAGTCTCTATTAGACATAGTAACTATGCTATGATTAATCCAATCTCAACTAAATCTAGCTGCTTCGACTGATCTAACCATTGGAATAGCTAAATCATGGCAATCAAGGACCCATGTGCCCACATTGGCAATGAGTGCTTAATTCAAGACCCAAAGTTGTCAAGGCAATGAGTGGCAAGTGCACTCCAAATTCAATCTAACTCAACTTGTGGACATCCCTAGATAGCATGATAAATTGTAGCATGCTTGCAAATGAATCACATGACCTATAATTTGCTAAAAAATGAATGTTGATTATCCATTATCAATTTAGATTTCATCATCTCACATGGACTAGCCTATTGTTCTTTGATTCTAGATTTTTTCATGAATGATTTTCTTGTTTTCATTTTATTTTATACTTTAAATGAGATTTTCAAATAAATTGCATGGTTCATGACATGAAAGGCTATTAATTCCTATATATAAGACCAACTTACGTTGGGGATAGGTGCCCACCACATTTTCATCTTGTAACATAACTTTTCATTAAGGGTTCATAACATGAAAGGCCGTTAATTCCTATATATCAAGGGTTTAATATCAAGCTCTTCATGTTATTTCATTTTTAAAATGTTACTAAGAGTCATGGGCTCATGGCAATCTAATTTTTTCATGTTTGTAACTAGGAGAAGAAACATTATAATTTTTTTATATTTAATTATCTTATAATTTGAAATTTTTATGAAATAAAGATATATATATATATATATAGTTTTTTTCCCCCTTAAATAAAGAAGTAGCAACTGCAATATTGTAAAACTATCGATTTAGAGGGTAAAATATTATTAGTTTCTTTTTTTTGGTTAAAAAAATATTATTAGCTAAGTCATCACTTTGAGACTCATTTGAGTCCCTCGAGTCGTTTTTCTTACAAAAAGCATTTTGAAAACCTAGTTTAAGTTCTTATCTCTATTAGGAACACAACTTTGGCAGCCTTCTCCTTCACACAATCACGTAGGACTTAAATAAGTTAAATTACCTTAAGGTTCTTAAGCCCTTGGCTGCTTTAACATAACAGATTCATAGTTACCGATCGAAGATGTTTGAAAAAGGTTGGTCTTCTATTTCATTGGCTGAGAAGGAGAGGTACCACTCGAGACCACGCCCTCACAAGTTTTGACGCTGATGAGGACCAGCTTTAAAGCTAAGCTACTGATCACCTTCGCTCAAACCACCCTAATATATAAGGGGATGTGATGACTACCCTAATATGTGAGGTCAAAGAATTGGTGGTGATGAAGGTTTATTGTATTTTCATTATTTCCCTTTTTTTTTTTTTTTTTTTTGGATGATTTGATTAAGATTGTGACTAGTATCAGTAGATTCTCAATGATGAACATAAAAGCATATGCTTTTATTATACCATAATATTCAAAAAGTCAATTATCTAGAAATTTCTCACATCCTAATAATCTTTGATACACACCGGTCGATGCTGGAAAAATCAAACTGCGTAGACTTCTTGTCCCCCCTCAAGTCAGTTTCCTGGACTCCAGGAAACTCTTTTTCTTGGGTTCACAGGAAGAATTATATTCAAGAAAACCGGCAAAGTCTGCATCCTTGTAATGCCTTGGATTGTCTTCATCGATGAGTTTCGGTGACGGTTGAACCACGTTGTTGAATGGCAGGCTATGCAATGAAGCAATGGAAATTCGTGACTTTGAAGGATTGACAAGAACCCTATGAAGTACACTCTTGTATATTCCATTGCTAAATATCTGTCAAACAATGTAAAAGAAATAAAAAAAAAAGATGAAGATTAATTAGCTATTATCATTATCTAAAGAAAAATTATTTTTTTACAAACTATTTATATGGTGAATAATTATTAGTAAATGAAAAAGTTATTATCATTCTTTAAAGTTCCTGCAAAAGATATATAGACCATGAAATTCCTTACTTACTGAATTTCATAATTTAAAAAAAAAAAAAATTCCTACTCGGATTTGAATGACTTGATTAATAATTACCAACCTCAAGATGGTCACCGACGTTGACAACCAATGAATCAGGAAGTGGTTCGACTGTCACCCATCTTCCTTCATGTTGTATTTGAAGACCCTCTACTTCATCTTGGAGAAGAAGTGTGAGTAGGCCATAGTCCGAATGGGGTGGCATACCTAGTGTCAAATCAGGTTCAGGGCACGCTGGATAGCAATTTATCACAATGAGTTGGCTTCCATCTTTGAATTCTTCTAATTCATCATTTTCTTTCTCATTGTTATTAATATCCACCAATCCTAGGCTCTCTAGGATAGCCTCCGTTAGCATTTGATACAAGAATTTAGTATTGTTCGAATAGTTAATCACAGCTTGCCTATTCAAATATTGGAAAGGTATTTATGTAAATAATAATAAACACAATTGACTTTTGCAATTAGCAAATAAAATTAGTACCTAAGCTAGTAACCAACTGGTGCATGTGTTTGTGGATGAAAGCAAATAAGAGTACAATTATGATGATCACCTTAAGTCCAAAGGAGAAGAGGGCCAAAGAGGAAGAACATCGGACAAGTGATGGCAGCTTAGCTTTAAGAAATCTCTCCAACAAAAGACAGCATCTTTATTCTGGTTGAAGCTTGTCCCATACCTGACTGCTGAATTCATATCAGTTGACATGTACTTTGATCTCTTCTCAAATGGGAGCTCAAAGAACCTTTTACTTACATCAACCATGTTTTCAATCACATCCCTTGGAATGTCATGGTTTACCAACTGCATCAAATCGAATGAGAAGTTAAAGAAAAGCCTATTTCATTGTGGCATGCATGCATGTCTTAAGGCCTTGAAGATATATTTGAGGAAAACTTAAAGACTATACCTGGAAGAAACCAAATTCTTCGCAAGCTTTTCTGAGGGAGTTGACAGCATGGGATCTATTTGAGCCTTGCAACTTTGCAAAATCAATAACGGGTAACTTTGGATTGGAGTTACTAGCACTAGAAATTTCTTTCCCTGAATTGGGTTGGTCAAGGACTGGCAATATGTACTTGCTTGGAACACATTTTATTCCTTTCTCACATAAATGTTTCACTCCTTTTTGGAATTCTCTTTCTATTGACTCATTGTCACCTGCCAAACTCATTCCTGGTGACATGGCTGATTAAAGCTACTATATATCTTTAAAGAGAAAATTTGTAATGATCAAAATTTTGAGAATATCTAGGTGCTTGTAGAGTTTAAATAATTACAAGAAATAAATGACTTACTAGAATGTACTAATTTGGAAACCACAAAATATAAAGCTTGGGATCACAAAGTAACTATGAGAGAGAGAGAGAGAGGAATGGAGCAAGAAGAAATTGAGAGGTGGTGCACTTATATAGGAGAGAAAACAAAGGAGTAGCCGTGGAAAAGATTTGGTGAACTGGTTTTGCTTGAACTGGTTTTGGGATTGAGATGAAGTCAACGGACTTGTTTCATTGCATTAAAGAATACAGTTTGACCAAGTTTAGTCAAATCACGAGGCTGCGATGAGGACCAAGTATTTCCATGGGCCGCCGTACCTCCAGAACGTTTTAACTTTCAACCATTTGCAGATCTCTTTGGAAGAGAATCAAAGATTATAAGAGGTTGTTTGGATTGGATTGGATGAGTTTTGAGTGATATCACTCAATTTTTTGTTTCCATCATCCAAATCATATGGGTCCCACGGATGATGGTTTGTTTGGATGAGTTTTGAATTATGGTTTTCGTTACTCGGTGATTCAAAAAATGGATTACATTGATGGAAAATGAAAACAGTTGAAACATGTTTTCAAAACTCAAAAACCATCACTCAGTGGCATGTCTGTAAATAAGTGAAGATTGTGGGCCCCAAAAGCCAATGCATTGTCACATCCGGAACAGGTTGAGTTATTACTGTTGGAGCTCCTCTGTTTCATTTCAATTCTCCGAAAAAATTTTTGCTGAAAATTTTCCCTCTTCTCACTTCCCTCTCTCAGCCTCTTCTCATTTTCACTTCCCTTTTCATCCCTAGTGAGCTAGCTCCACCATCGAACCTAACAGCCCCAAACCCAGCAACCCCAAATCAGCCAAACACAGACCCAACAACCCCAAACCAACCAAACACAAACCCAGCAACCCCAAACCCAGCTAACTCCATCAACATAACCAACCTAATCATAACCACCCACCACCCACTACCGCAACCACAACCAGCCCACCATGACTCAAATTAAAATAAAATAAAATAATTATCACCACCACAAACTCACCTCAACAACAGTCATCTATAACACCCATCACAGGCCACAACCAACACATCACAAGCCACAAGCCACAAGCCATAACTAGCCACAAACCGTACGCCGATCTGAGCCATGAAACCTAGCAAATCGATCTGACCCATAAAACCTAGCAAACTGATTTATACCCACAACCTACACACTAACATGCTGATCTAAAAAAAAAAAAAAAAAAAAAAAAAATTTTTTTTTTTTTTTTTTTTTTTTTTTTTTTTTTTTTGAAAATTAAAGGGAGAAGAGTACAGGGGAGATCGACAACGAGTGGAGGAAGAGATGGCCAAGGTTGGACAATCCTAACGAGGCGAGGGAGCTTCTGAAATTTTTATGGGTTTGGGTTTGGGTTTTGGGAGAGGCACTCTGTTGAAGGGGTGAAGGGAAAATGAGAAGTGAAGGAAATGGGGAATGGTTCCATGGGTAGGCTAACAGAAGGATCTTACTTGGTGATCAGGAATGGGTCCCACAAAAAGGTTGAAATATTTGAGTTATGTGAAGTGAAAATAGTGTCTAATTGGTGGGTAGTGAAAATTGGAGTATTTTAAGTGATGAGTAATTAGTAATGAGTGATGTGTGACGAAAACTGAGTGATGAAAATTGACTAACCAAACAAGCCCTAACTTTGTCAATATTTTGATGTGGTAGGCTGTGAATAGTGGAAAAAAATAATGGGTCTGATGATGCACAAAAATTGTCAGTGAGTTGATCGTCCACACATGTGCCAATGGGTATACCTGAAGAGCAAAAGAGAAGAACCAATCAAAAGGCACCGGTGGGGTACTGACCAAAGACCCTCCAAAAGTTAAGCTAGTGAAAGAAGAATCTCCAAGAACTCAAGAGTGTAAGAGTTAGGGAGAATTCACGTATCTCAAGAAAGGTTAGGCTAGAGGTTTATATAGTGGTAGAAAGATGACTCGGATTCCTTAATACAGGGGATTTTCCTTGTAAAGAGAAGGGTTCCTAGATATTTGGGATTGCCTTTCCATATAAAAAAGATCTGATTGCACAGTAATGCCTTTTGTCGTGATGTGCAAGTAATTTCCATGTAAAGTTGTGTGGATGGGCCCCACATAGCTATTGGAAAACCCTAGGGGATGGGTCGTCCGACCTAGGGATTGTTTGGCCCAACGACCCTCTGGAGAGCCGTGCTTAATTGGGGCTTGATCGTCCCTCTAGGACTTGATCGTCCTTTAGGGACTGGTTATCCCTTCGGGACTGATCATCCCTCAGGGTTTTGATTGTCCCTTTTGAAGGACGATCCTTCCTTCTGAACCTTAGTCATCCCTTTCTAGGGTAGGTCAGAAATTTTCCTCATTAGCTGCCCCCCAATTCGTGGGTCGTCGGGATGGTTGACAAGTTGCAGAGTTGTCATGAATGTGTGTCATAAATAGGGGCAATTATGTCTTTCTGATGAGCCTATTGACATGTGTCACCTTCTGACTTGTGGTATCAAGCGTCGCGACACTTCATTTTTCGTGCCATGTCATCCTATAAATAGCCCAATGCCGTTATTGTCCTCATTATCCAAAAGTTCTTCCATTTCAATCCTAGAGCTCAATTGTCGGTCTTGCTTGATTCGTTGGTATCATTTGTTCGTCAATTTTTGTTTGTTTCTCAGGCAAGCTCTGTCGATTTATTTTTTGTTCTTCGATTTTTTTTTTTTTTGGGTCGATTTGTAGACATAGGAAATGGAGTAGAATCTTAGTTTTCATTCGTCATTTGTAGGTGAAGAATGTCTGGAGATAATGAAGCGACGAGTGAGCGTACCTCGTTGATCTGCATGGGTTCAAATGACAACTTGTTTAGTCCTAGGCTTGAGTATTATTCTGATGACTCGTTGGTATTTGATAGGAGTTCATCCTTAGAATCTTCTTTAGGGGAGGCCAGCCCGTCGGGGCGTCGACCACGGGAGGTCATTTTTCTCGACGATTGGTTCATCCATGACTTTCCTGTAAATATGAGTGACAAGGTCTTTGGTAGGCTACAACCCCGTTTTTAGATTCCTAACAAGTGCCTATTAGGAAGGGTGATTTAGGAGAGAAGTGTTACGACGGGAAGTCATCTAACGTAGGCTTTAACGAGGTTGCTTTTATAGAGGGGCTTCGTCTGCCTCTCTCCACCTTGCATCGTCGGTTAGCCTCCTACTTGGGTGTGTTTGTTAGTCATATAGCCCCAAATTCTTGGAGGATCTTCATTGAGGCTGAGGTGCTATGGGGACAACTTAGTGAGGGCAACCATTCCCTTACTTTGAAGGAGTTTTTCCATTGCTACAAAACCCCAGGAAATTCCTCAATCCAAGGGTTTTTACAACTTTGTGTGTCGTCGGGTTGCCCTAAGGCTGATATCTGACATGCCCAATTCTAATCGTCAGTAAAAGGCCAGGTTTTTCTTTATGTATGGGGTTAATTAGGTTTGTTGTCCTGACAAGTGGAATAGTGTAGGGTCTTTTTACGACCATTCTTGGGGGCAATTAATCAAGTTTGGTAAGTCTTCGATCTTTTCTTGGGTCATCGATCTATGTAGATCATCAATAGACACTTATTGTTGAACTAACTAACATTTTGTTTTGTTTCAGCCAAAGCTTGCCTGACGATCCTCCTTAAGCAAGAGGCCTTTTTGGAGAGGGTTTTTGAGATTCCCTTTGAGGAGAGGCCTTGGAAGAAGCTTGTTAATTTGGACATGCTTCACACCTACTGTGGTGGACCCGTCCTTACTGAGGAAGCTCAATGACTAGACCGCTTTTTCGAGAATTCGTAAGTGCTATTCTTTCATCCGTCATGCTTACTTTGTTTTAACTTGGACCAGTGCACTTTTTAACTTACCCGTCGGTTTCAGAGATGGAGTCATCAAAGAATAAGCAAGCAGCAAAAAACAGACAAGAGGAGATTAAGAAGGTCGTTGCCTTGAGAGCCCAAGGTAGGAGGTTGTCGGCCCAAAGCCCTCATGCCTCCAAGAAGAGGAAGCACACCCTTGACGTTTAGTCGCAGGCAAAGGCACTGGCGGTCCATCCATTTGTCTGGAGGTGCGCGAGGTGGCTGCTGATGCTCCTTGTCAGAGAGTTGGGAAGGGTCTTATGACCTCTCAAGGCCATGTCATTCCTTCTCCCCTTCCCTTGTTGATGAAGGATAAAGAGCATGTCGTGGACATTGCCCGTTTCATCGTCCGAGACGCTGATCTGGACGAGTGCTCGAAGCATGAGACTGACCCTTTGGGCGATTCTGGTCTCCATGACATGATAAGGGTAAGTCTATTCATTAGTCCCTTAGCAGTTGAGTCATCCTTTTACTTTGATCGTCTCTTCTTACTTAGGGCTTGGTGAGGATGTGGGCTTTAGAGGTCCGTTATGTATCTAGGGAGGCGTCGATTAAACACTTGAAGGAGCGCATAGGGTCCAAAGTGGATGCCTTGAATAAATCAAGGAATCTTCTCAGACCCTTGATTAGGGGGTGGTTGATCTAAAGGCCAAGCTAAGTGGGATGATCTATCAGGCCGACAATTTAGCAAAGGAGAATGCTCTTTTAAAGTCTAAAGTGGTTGCAGTCCATGAGCATATGGGAAAGGTGAAAGAGGAGGCCATTGAGTAGTATTAGGGATTTCAACCCTACTTCAATGAAATGGGGGGCTACTATGGGGACGGTTTTGAGGACTTTCAAAAACAGGCTGTCCTTATATTCCCAGACCTGGACTTCTCCTAAATCCATATTAGGCTTACTGCCCTGACAACTCCTGCTGTTGAGCTAACTTTAGAGGATGTGGAGACTAACGAAGAGGTGGTAGTGACAGACGGGCCAGGTAGGGTGATTGACGATCCCGTGAACCCTCTAGTGCAAAGTGACGATCCTCCTATTAGTCCTTAAAAGAAATTTTTCCTTGTATTCCTTTTTTTATCAGATTTTGTTTGTAAGTTAAGAACAATGATGACCCCTTGTTTTGGGCATTAACTTTATCTTTGCCCCTTGTTTTTGGCTGACATCTCATACTTTAACCCTTTATAACATATTTTGCCTAAATGTTGATGTTCATCGGTTTACTTTGACTTTTGAATCGTCAGTTTACAACAATTTTTGTTGAATCATTGGTTCACCATAGTCCATTATTGAGTCATCGGTTTACCATAGTTTATTGTGGAACCATCAGTTTAGCAATTTTTATTTCTTTATTGGCTACTTAAGTCTGATGATTTGTCAGTCATCTCATCTAACACCTTCTGCCCCCCCCCCCCCAGCCGTTAGGTTACCCCCTTTTGGATTTTGGCAAAGATTGAGTATGCTAACGTCTAATCCTAGGTAGGACTTAGGACTTGGTCAAGTGCACGAGGGCATCCTTAATCGTCTGTCCATCCCTTAGATGGGACTTAGGTTTTGATCAAGTGCACGAGGGCATCCTTGATCGCCTGTCTACCCTTGAAATAGGGCTTTAGTTTTTATAAGCCTTTCCTCATTTGTAGATAATAATAATTTCCTTTAAAAATAACTGAATAAAAATGTTGATAACTTGCTATCTGATCAGCCAAAAAGCTAGTCTGTCAACTACTTAGACAAAAAGGAAAGTGATAACATAAGCGATAACATAAGTTGCTGCTAGTGTACTACTGAGGTAGTTAGTATTCTAAGAATGGTGTAGCATTTGTCCATCAAGGGTCTCCAAGTAGTTGGTACCCTTCCTAACTTCCCTTGTGTGGGATCTTTGGTGGTCGTGGTCACTTTCCTGAGGACAAGGTCCTCGATTTTGAAGTGTTGAGGCTTTACCTTGGAATTATAGTGTTTGGCCATGAGGTCTTGGTATCAGGTCATTTGTTGTTTAGCGGCCACCCTTACCTGGTCTAGTAGATCCAAGTGTAGGCAGATCCCTTTTTCGTTTTTCCCTTCGTCATGGTGGGCTATCCTGTAGCATGCTATTCCCACTTCTGTGGGGATGACAACCTCGCACCCAAATGCTATACGGAACAGCGTTTCTCCTGTGAGTATCTGAGCGGTTGTTTTATATGCCTATAAGACGCTTGGTAGCTTGCCCAACCATATCCCTTTTGCCCCCTCCAGTCGAGTCTTGATCATTTTGAGCAAGGATTGGTTTGTAACCTCAACTTACCCATTGGCTTGTGGATGTGTGGGTGAAAAGTTGTGGTTTTTGATCCCTAATTGATTGCAAAAGTCTCTGAACACATCGTTATTGAACTGTGTGCCATTGTTAGAGACGAGAACCCTAAGGATCCTAAATCGGTAGATGATACTCTTCCAGATGAAGCTACGGACATTCTTCTCTGTGATGGTTGCCACTGGTTCTACCTCTACCCATTTGCTGAAGTAGTCAATCCCCACAACTAGGAACTTGAGTTGTTGCATCACCATCGGAAAGGGTCCTATGATGTCCAATCTCCATTGAGTGAAAGGCCAAAGGGTGTTCATCGGGGTGAGTGGTTTGAACGGTTGCCTTGCAACATTCCTAAAGCGTTGGCACTTTTCACATGCTTTTACATAGGATTGGGTATCCTTCTGCATTGTAGGCCAATAGTACCCCGCTCATATGAGCTTATGGACCAATGATTGTGCTCTTGAGTGGTGGTTTCCACACATCCCTTCATGGACTTCCTTCATGATGTAGTCTGCTTCGTCGAGGATCAAACACCTTAGGTATGGTGGGGAGAAACCTCTCTTGTATAGTACATCTGCTATCAGCACGAAGCGTGCTGCCCGAACTTTTAATTGTCAGGATTCATCTCGATCTTTAGGAAGTGTCCTGTTCTTAAGATAAGCGACAATTGGAATAGTCCAGTCAGTGCCCCTTGGAATCATCTGTATCTCTTACTCCTCAATGGAAGGAACTGCTAAACGAAGGATAGGATCTGTTGGTTAATTGTAATGTCTTCTGCAGATGCAGCTTTAGCCAATCGGTCAGCATGTTCGTTTTCTCCTTTTGGGACTTGTAAGAATTTTACCTCAAAGATTAGATTTATCCGCCTCCTAATAAGTTCAAGATACTTTTTCATTCATTCACCCTTGGCGTCGTAATCCCCATTGATATGCCCAATGACAACCTGGGAGTCGCTATGAAGGACGACTGATGAGGCCCTAATCGCTTTGGCCAGATCAAGGCCTATGAGAATGGCTTCGTATTCAGCCTCATTATTAGTAGTTGGGAATTAGAGTCTGACGGTGCATTCGACGATATCCCCTTTAGGGGATTGAAGGACCACTTCGATCCCTCCAGCCCATTCATTAGACGATTTGTCCGTTTGAACCTTCCAAGGGGTTGGCCCTCAATCGTCGGTCTCACCTGTCGTGAATTTTGCGATGAAGTTAGCTAAGGCTTAGGCCTTGATTGCAGTCCTCGGGCGATACTATATGTCGAATTCGCTCAGCTTTATCGCCCATAGTACCAATCATCTGGTGGCTTCTGGATTATCCATTGTCTTCTGAAAAGGCTTGTCCATTTGAACTACTATGGTATGGGCTTGGAAGTATGGCCTGAGCTTGCGGACTGTTGTGATCAGAGTGAAAGATAACTTTTGCATGGGGGGATATCTTTCTTCTGCTCCTTTTAATGCTCAGCTGGTGTAGTACACAGGCAATTGTACACAGACTTCTTCTCGAATCAGGGCTAAACTAACGGCCATAGGGGATACGGTCAGGTACAGGAAGAGTTCTTCATTGGGTTTGGATGGACTTAGGAGTGGTGGGGACGCTAGGTATGCTTTTAACTCTTCAAATGCGTTCTGACATTTGTCGCTCCATTCAAATGCTTGCTTCATAATTTTAAAGAATGGCAAGCATTTGTCCGTTGCCCGTGAGACAAATCTGTTAAGTGCCACAACTTTTCCGTTTTGGCTTTGTACCTCTTTGACGTTCTTCGGGGGGTTCATCTCTATGATTGCTTGGGTCTTATCAGGGTTAGATTCGACGCCACGTTGGGACACCATGAAGCCAAGAAACTATCCTGATGATACCCCGAAGACACATTTGTTGGGATTAAGCTTCATTTCGTAAAGGTGAAGAGTTTCAAACGTCTCTCTAAGATCGTTCAGGTGATGGTCCTCTTTTTTGCTTTTCACCAACATGTTGTCTATGCATACCTCAACGTTCTGTTCGATCTGCTAGATGAACATTTTGTTCATAAGCCTTTGGTATGTTGCCCCCGCATTCTTTAATCCGAAGGACATGACCTTATAGCAAAAAAGGCCTTGGCTAGTGACGAACGATGTCTTCTCTTGGTTCGACTCCTCAAACTTGATCTGGTTGTAACCGGAGAAAGCATCCATGAAGCTTAACAAATGGTGCTCAGCTGTTGAATCCACAAGGAGGTTGATTCGTGGGAGGAGGTAGCTATCCTTTGGACAAGCTTTATTTAGGTAAGTGAAGTCCATGCACATTCTCCACTTTCCATTTGCTTTCTTGACCATGACCACATTGCCCAACCATTCAGGGTAGTAAACCTCTCTGATGAAGTCTGTGTCTAACAGCTTACGAAACTCTTTGGCTATGGCATTGTCCCTTTCTTAAGTGAAGACCCGTTTCTTTGGCGAATGGGCAGAAAGGATAGGGAAACATTAAGCTGGTGGACCATGATGCTCGTGTCGACCCTATACATATCTTTATGGATCCTAGCAAAGATGTCTAGGTTGTTCCTTAGGAAAAGGATTAGCCCATCCCGAATTGAAGGGCTGGCTTGTGTGTCGATGTGAGTTACCCAATCCGGGTGTCCTTTGTCCAGGGAGATGGTCTCTAATCCCCCCGTCGGTTCTACATTTACTCGTCACTCTTCAATGTTCATGGTGGTCACTTGTTCGTCCATCTCCAGCATGGCTACATAGCATTCCCGGGCTGCCACTTGATCCCTTCGAGCCTCTCCTATCCCATACTCTGTTGGGAATATTAGTAGTAGGTGATATGTGGATGTAGCTGCCTTCCATGCATTGAGCGTTGGTCGCCTTATGATGGCATTGTAAGCTGATGAACAATATATTACCAAGAAAGTGACATCCTTTGTGATTTGCTAAGGATAGGTGCCGATGATGACTGGTAACGTAACGAATCCAACGGGCATGACCTTTATTCCATCGAAGCCCACCAAAGGGGTGTCTAGTGGTGTCGGCTAAGCTTCTATTGTCCACTAGGACCCATTAAATATTGAACTTCGCAATGGTTAGATTGATTACCAAGGCATCGTCATGTGGGTGATGGACCCGTCGGGCATCCTTCTCAGTAAAGCTGATCACCCAATTGTCCATTCGAGAAAGCTTGGTCAGATGACTAGTGAGTTGGACATTTTGCACCATCCGTAGATATGTCTTCCTTGATTTCCTCGAGGATCAGATCGTTGTGCCTCCCCCGACGATCATGGTGCCCTGGGTTACTCTTCAACCCGTTGATTTGGCTCTTGGTCCTTTGGTGGGTTTTCTCTTACCCTTTCTCGCCCTATGAACCATTGCAGTTTTCCTTGTCTAATGAAGGCTTCTATCTGTTGCTTCAGGTCATAGCAATTGGTGGTGTTGTGCCCATGGTCGTGGTGGAAGCGGTAGTAATTATTCCTTGGTCTTTTGTTTAGGTCGCCCTTTAGCTTATCGGGCCATGCCAAAGTAAGGTCGTCCCTGATCTGCATCAGGACTTGATCGAGTGAGGCGTTAAGTGGAGTGAAGTTGGCCATTCGTCCTAGTGGGGGCCTTGACCTTCGTTCGTCCCTTCTATTGCCTATTCTGGCTACCTTCCTTCCTTTCTCCAGATGGGGATCGTCATGCTTCTCTTGACTCTTCAGTTCGCCCCCTCTGGCAATCATGGCATCCTCAACATTCATATACTTCGTGGCTTGGTACAACATGTCAGCCATGGTCTTCGGGCCATTCTTGTAAACCAAGAATAGGAACTTCCTGGATTAGAGTCCGTTGGTGAAGGCAATGACCAAGACCTTATCATCGGCTTCATCGATTAGTAGTGCCTCCTTGTTGAATCGAGTGACATAGGACCTCAAGCTCTAGTCATCTCACTGCTTGATGTTTAGGAGGCTTGTTGAGGACCTCTTGTATCGCTGACCTCCAATGAAATATGTGACGAAAAGCCCACTTAACTCCTTGAAGGTTGAGACAGTATTGAGAGTTATCTTGTTGAACCATACTCAAGCTGGTCCTTTAAGAATGGTGGGGAAGGCTCTGCACATGATCTCATTCAGAACCCCTTGTAGATGCATAAGGGTTTTAAATGATTCCAGGTGGTCAAGGGGGTCCCTCGATCCATCGTAGGCTTCCACTTGATTCATCAACTTAGGGTGGGACCTAGTTGGATGGATCCTATTGTCCTATTCCTTAGGGATGACATCTTGCCCGAGGAGAAAGGGGAGGCTGACAAAGTACAAAGAAAGGCTTCTTGACTTTGGCTGTTCGAGGACCAAAAGCTATATAAGTGCTCTTTTTCGAGGTCATATTAGCTGTGTATCCATCCTAAAGTAGTAGAGCTACTCCTAGAAGAGTTACACAAAGGGATTTGTGGGAGCCATACATTAGGCAGATCCTTGTCTCATCGGGCCTTTACTTAGGGATATTAGTTGACCAAGATGCAAAGAGAAGTACAGGAGTACATGAAGAAGTGTAACCAATGTCAGAGATTTGCTCCTAACATTCATCAACTAGGAGGCATTCTTAATCCTCTGTCTAGCCCATGGCCTTTTGCTTAGTGAGGGTTGGACATTACGGGGCCTTTCCCTAAAACAGTGGGAAATAGGAGATGGCTTTTGGTCGGTATTAATTATTTTACCAAATGGGTTGAAACTGAGACACTGGCAAACATTAGAGATATAGATGCCAAAAGGTTTGGGTGGAAGAACATTGTCACTCGATTTGGGATCCCTTATACCCTCATCTTGGACAACGAACTTCAGTTTGATGGCAAGGCTTTCAGAAGGTACTTTTGTGGATTCGGTATCACAAATAGGTATTGCATTCTAGCTTACCCCCAGGAGAATGGGTAGGCTAAGGCTATCAATAAGGTTATAGTGAATAAACTCAAGAAGAGGTTGGATGATACAAAGGGCAAATGGGTAGATAAGCTTCCACATGTTCTCTAGACATATTGGACTACCCCTCTTAGGTCAACGGGAGAGACGCCCTTTTCAATGACTTACAGGGCTGAGGTTGTGATTCCTCTAGAGATTGGATTCCCAACGCTGAGGACTGGCTTGTTCGCTCTAGACAACAATGGCCACCTACTAGAAAAAAGCCTAGATCTAATCGAGGAGAGGAGAGAAAATGCTATGGTTCAATTAGCATACTATCAGTAGAGGCTTAAACAGAGGTATGATTCAAATGTAAAGTTAAGACCATTGGCCCCTAGGGACTTGTTATTGAGAAAGATTGTGGGTACAACAAAAAACCCAGCATGGGGGAAGTTAGGGCCTAATTAGGAAGGGCCATACCGTATTACCTCGGTAGTAGGCATAAGAGCATACTTCCTAGAAGATCTAGACGAAAAAGTTATACCACGAGCTTGGAATGTAAATAACCTGTGAATGTACTATTATTAATGAAAGGCATCTCTGCCATGTTTTCATTTATGACATTATGTGTTGCGTTAATTACTTGTTTGAATATTAAATAAAACCTTGGTTATACCTGGCTCCTCGAACCACATACTTTGGGTAAATTAATATTCTTGGTTATTTGCTTTAGTGTTAAACAGAACATTGGTTATGCATGGTTCCTCAAACCACATGCCTTGAGTAAATTAACATTCTCCATTATTTGCTTAAGTGTTAAACAAAACCTTGGTTATGCCTAACTCCTCAAACCACATGCCTTGGGTAAATTAACACTCTCTATTACTTGTTTGAATATTAAGCAAAACATTGGTTATGCCTGGCTCCTCGGATTACATACTTTAGGTAAATTAATATTCTTAGTTAGTTGCTTAAATGTTAAACAAAACATTGGTTATGCATGGTTCCTCAGA
Organism: Quercus suber; assembly: GCF_002906115.3. Taxonomy (NCBI): domain Eukaryota; kingdom Viridiplantae; phylum Streptophyta; class Magnoliopsida; order Fagales; family Fagaceae; genus Quercus; species Quercus suber. The sequence goes on along the minus strand of NW_027070016.1, from coordinate 405,343 downwards.
CCACATGCCTTGAGTAAATTAACACTCTCCATTATTTGCTTAAGTGTTAAACAGAACATTGGTTATGACTGGCTCCTTAGACCACATGCCTTAGGTAAAGTAACACTCTCTATTACTTGTTTGAATATTAAACAGAACCTTGGTTATGTCTGGTTACTCGGACCATATACCTTGGATAAATTAATATTCTTGGTTATTTGATTAAGTGTTAAACATAACCTTAGTATGCATGGTTCCTCAGACCACATGCCTTGGGTAAATTAACACTCTCCATTATTTGCTTAAGTGTTAAATAGAACATTGGTTATGCTTGGCTCCTCAGACTACGTGCCTTGGGTAAATTAATACTGTCTATTACTTGTTTGAATATTAAACAAAACTTTGGTTATGCCTGGACCATATATCTTAGGTAAATTAATATTATTGGTTATTTGCTTAAGTATTAAATAGAACCTTGATTATGCATGGTTCCTCAGACCACATGCCTTGGGTAAGTTAACACTCCCCATTATTTTTTTAAGTGTTGAGCAGAACTTGAGTTATGTCTGGTTCCTCGGATCATACGCCTTGGATAAATTAACACTTGCTTATCCTTTTTCCTACTAAGTGTTTTGTTTATCTCTAAAGACTTAGACCTCCCTGTTGATTACACAGTTTTCAATACCAGCACACAGTCATTTTTTCTCACCATTTACATAGGTTTAATTTATTTAAGCCAACAACATATTATTACTACTCACTTTTATTAAAGTGCGGGTGTTCACTCTTGAAAGCATCATCAACCTAAAAGCCTCAGCAAAAGGCGAAGCAATGACTATAGCCAACCAAAGATAAGTATTGCAAGAAAGATAAAGACTCATAAAGCAAAAGTTGACATCTTTTCATTGAACAAAAGAGAAGTACATTATGAACAAGGACAAACTGCCATAACAAATGAAAATTACATACAAAGAAAAAGAAAAAAAAAATAACAATAAGTAAAAGGAAAAGATCCTAAAGCTGCACCTTGGCTAGATGAGGGTTTTCTTTGCTGCCTGGCTGGGAGACAGGAGGATTAGGGGCCTTGGGATCAGCTTCCTTGGATTGAAGATCAGCCTCCTTTGCTTTAGGAACAGCATCCTTGGCCTTGAGAGCGGTGTCTTTAAGCTTAAGGGTAGCTGCTGGACCCTTGGCCTCTGGTAGGGGCTTAACCTCCTTGCCTTTACCCTTGTCCTCTGGCCGAGAACCACCCTGGCCAGCCCCTTTACCCTTAGCCACCTCAACCCCCTAGCCTTGGTCACTAGCCTTGCCAGGCCCTTTGGAGACCCCAACTAGAGGAAGAGAGGCCTGGGTGATGGAGGGCTGCTCAGAGGAGATTGGTGCAAGGGTAGCGGGAGAAGGGAGTGCAGCTAGAACTTCTGGAATGTCTACAGGGTAATAGATGTTCTCAGCCTTCCTCCATTCCAAAGTAGCAGGGACTCCTACCAGGTTGAGTGCTTCAACCCATACTTCTTGGCAATAATCCCTATAGATTTTAGCCAGCTCATCCGCCAGACAAACCTCAGTCTCCTGCACCCTGAGGTTGTATCCTCTGCAGCTTTCTTAGCCGTCCGAACAGTTTCCTTAGCCTTCTCTAAATCTGCCTTTAGCTCTAAAACCTTCTGTCTGGCCGTGGCAAGCTCAATTTCAATATAGGGAAGCCTTTTGTGCTACTCCTCAGCTTGGTCTTGGGCATTCTTCAAGTCGGCCTCAACGCTCTTTACTCCCTCTCCTCAGCTGTCAGCTTCGCCATGAGCTCCTTATTCTTTTGCTCAGCGGCGCCCAGGGCCTTGTTGGTCTTGGCGCGAAGGTTAGCCTCGACCCTAGCCTCGTTTTAGGCGTCCTTCACCTATTCCTCTGCTGTGAACACCTCTTGGATGGCCTGCATAGAGACAAGAGACAAGCACATTATAAAAATAAATAAATAAATAAAAGGGCAGGGGAGGGTGGGGGAGAGATAACCCAACATGATGTTAGCAAGGCATGTCGAGGAACTTATTAGGGCTAGATCCCTCTTCAAGGATAAAAAGAGGTATGGCTGCCTCATGTTCTTCAAATTAGCCATATCCTTTAGTAGGAGGAAAGGTTGCTTCAGGTCCTCCACCAAGTAGTAGGCATGCCCTTTCTTGAACTCCCTGATGGTGGAGTTCCATGGAATGGCCACTTGAACTCCCTGATGGTGAAGTTCCATGGAATGGCCACCCCGTCCATCTCCAGCCAAGGGTCCCATGCGGGGTTTTGGTGGCGCACCTCAGCCACGTGCTAGTCCATCCTGCTCTCGACCGAGGAGCCCCGCCCTTGGCCCTTGGCCGTCTTTTGCTGCTTCGGCTCCTTTTAGTGGACCACCTCCCCCTCCTCGGCTACCTCCTTCTCCTTCCTCTTCTTCTTCAGGTTGGGCATAGGGAGCAAGTTAATTATGGGAGGAGGAAAGGGGGAAGAGCAGGAAAAGGTTGGGACCCTGAGGTGTCCTTCTGCGCCAGCCCCTCAGCCCTATCCGCAAGAAGCTCATTCAAGCCTTTCTTACTGTTCAAGGCCATTTCTTCTTCCTCCTCTGAACTATTGTCCATTCAGGCAACTATGAGCTTGGGGAAACAAACAATGGAGGACCTATCAAGCTCCCATCTGAGTCTGAGACCTGAATCATGGGCTTTTCTTGCTCCTCTCCTTCTTCCTCAAGACGAAATTGGTCTATCTCCGCCTCAAGTGACAATTGCGATGAAGTTGTCTCTTCTCTTAAGAATGTAGCTTCGCGGGGAGAACAACCGGGGGGCAACTTAACCGGCACGATATCTTCTCAGGCTAGAAAACCAAGCACTAAGACGTCTATCCGAGCTAGCCGAGGATCGCCTGCTCTTATCGTGTGGCCTATGTCCTAAAACTTGTCTGATAAGGGCTCGAAGTTAAGGATGAGGTGGACAGCTCTCAATTGCCTGTCTTCACTCACAAACACTTTAAATCTCAGCACCTTGTTAAGGTCCGAGATGTTGACGAGGTTGAGGTTAGGAGCTATGTGTCTTTTATCTACAAAAGCATCCAAGAAGCAAAACCTCAGTCAGAATAATGAAGCCATCCATCAGAAATAAATGAAGTGCTAAAGGAAAGGAGAAAGCAACAAAACTACAGAGCTAATGCCTATGTTAAAAAAAATAAATAAATAAAAATAAAAATAAAAATAAAAAAACTAAACCTAAGGTATCCCACCTGGCTCTCCCTCCTGGACTGGGCAGTGAAGACCGTCATGCCATTCACCTGAGACTATCAGAAAGTCATCCTTTATACCCTTGTTGAATTTGTGGAGGCACGAGACAAGCCTAACAACAAAGAATCTAGACTTAAGGTAATACCTTGAGTCTGCGAGCAAGTGGCACTCATACATTCATACGACATTGTGCTAGGTGAGGTTTAGCCCCATTTGCTCATTAAGAACGTCCCCACTACCCAAGACCCTAAACAGGTTAGGCGCGCATTGGTGGGGGCATAGCCTATGGGCAATCAGATAGTCCCTAGTTACAATACCCATGGAAAATGTTATTTCCCCTTTTATGAAGGCAATCATGGGAATGACGACCTCCCTTTTCCTTTTGTGAGTAAGCCATTGACCTGGAGCACACTACCTTAGGGAAACTCCCTAGGAAATGTGGTACATAGCCCTAAATCCCTCCATACTAGTGGAAGAATCTACGTGGTGAGGGAACCTACCCATCTAAGCAAACTAAAGGGAAGTGAAGGAAATAATTTTGAAAAAGGAGTAAAGAGTAGAAGGCTGAGGAGACTGGCCAGGAATAAAAGAGCCTAGGAACGTGAAAACTTACTAAAATAAGGATGAGGGTTACTTCGGGGGCTTCTTAAAGGTTTAAAGATTTTGGAAGTCTTAAAAGCTTGAGAGTTTAGGAAATCTTGGGAGTTCGAAGATTTGTAAAGTAGGAGAAAATGAACCCCCTAGGCGCCTTATATAAGGGGGGGAATTGGATGAGAGTTATCCCACCCAAAATTTGAGGAGAAACATCAACCGTAAGATCTCCATCTCAACGTAGGATGTGGGGAACAAATCACCACCTGGAGCATTTAATGAGACATTGCGGACTCCTAAGCAACAGAATGGTTGCAGGACACTCAAAGTGACGCTGTCACGTGTGAAAATCAAAGAAACGTGTGAAATTAATGTTCCAAAGTCAAAACCCCATTTTTCTCCTCGGATAAGAATAAAAAATTGGAGTTTTGAGGGTCTATTGTGGGGCACAAGAATTTAAATAAGGTATTTGTGCCACATGTCGTATCCATGGTCAAGGAGTCCATTATTGTGCTGAGGAGGCTACACGCTCGGACAATAAGGCCACGTCAATAACACGTTACCAAAGGAGGTCATACTGTAGAGACAGAGTTTTGGGGAGGGGGTTAACCTTGACATGACTGAAGGGATGGTGGCTACTACCACATTTTATGCATCCCACCAAATCTCCTAGCTGCATTTATGTAGAGAAGACCTCTGAACAGTGCTGTCTTGGCTTCCTCAACTCATAAGGGGATTGAGAAGGTGTCTGATAGGACAGACACTCAAGTAGTAGCTTGGACGATCAACAAATGGAGGACCAAGATCATCTAAAATGAGCTATATAATATAAGAGACCCCCTAGGGAGAGGGGATCGGAAAAATCTGTAGAGAACACATTCTAACAACAAGAGTTGAAATTATATCCAAGTTCAAAAGAACTAAATTCAAGAATCATTATCCTCAGACTTTGCCGAGGAAGAATTTTCATGCTCTAAACTTGTCTTTCTTTGCTATCTTAATATCCCTGATCCATTGAGTGCATTGACTAATTCATTAAGGCTTAGTTTTTAAGTCCACTCTCTACAAATTCATTATGTAGGGCTCTTTGGGCCTTAACCCATTTATCATTTGAGCTTAGGAGCCAAAAACCTGCTCCTACAAGTATCATATTATTTAAAATTTTATTGAACATATCTTTAGATTTTTAATTTGAAAAATGAAATAACCCCTCTCATCAAATAGAGAGGATCAATCCTTTTCCATTATGCTCACTTGTTATATTTTGAATTATAACACTTCTTTATTATTATATTTTATTTCTTTATGTATGACACTTCATAACATAACTCAAGCATAAATTACACAACCATTAATTTTTCTCTAAAATCAATTGGAAACTAATGAACAGTGACACATGGGAGTTAAAAGTCTTCAAATTATCTTTTGCAACGGTGTGGAAAATACGCATAATACGTGCAAATGCCACTAGTATATATATACATAGAAAAGTTAATTTGAAGATAACTGAGGCTGAGCAGCTTCTTCTTCCATCTGAGTCTTGATGGTTGCAGCCAACTGATCGTAGGCTTCACCCCAGGCTCCGCCCATCTCATCACTCCAATTCTCTCCAACTGCCTCTTTGATTGTTCCTAGTAGCGCTTCTTTCACCACCTAAATCATCAGAAAATCAAATACTACACAATGTAAATGTACCTACATGTTCTTCTATATCTTTACTAAAATACCATGTTTGAAATTAGTAATATAAATGTTCTTCTAAAAAAAAGTAATATAAATGTAAACCTGAAACTAATTTCCCATGATAGCATAGATGCAATTAAGGGAGTTTACCTCAAAATGGGAATCGACGACTCCTTTCTCAAGATGGACTGACCCTAAATGCTTCAGAGGGACATCGCGCAGCACCACCTGACCTTTCTCCCGCAATTGAATAGCCGAGTCGCATGTCTTTGATGCATACATCAAAATATATAGTGAATCAACTATGAATGGAATACTACTAATTTTATTATATAAAGCTTTATAACCTAATATATCACTAATCACAAGAAAATAATTTATTTTTTTTTTTATAATATTGGGGTTAAATGTATATCTCACAATGGTTCCAACATCTCTTGTGGTGCTTGGACATTAGAATTATTTACCTACATACTCCTTAAAAAAAAAAAAAAAAAGCGATTCCAATCAATTTTATAGTCATTTTATGAGTTGTGTAATAAAATTGATAGTAACTTTATTAAATCTTATTTTAAAGATCAAGATTTATGTACAGCACTTAGATGTTGTTCTTTAGATCCTCTTGTTAAAATTTTGCCATGTCAATTTTTTAACACAAGATGGAAGTTTATTTTTTAATTAAGTAGTCACATTACTGAATCTTAAAAAATAAACCTAAAGAATAAATACCTAAGTTTTTTCATATTTTAAATAGTTTACCAAGGTCATAAACATGGCTACTAATCACAATTTCTTTTAAAAATTATATATATATATATATATTGTAAGGACTCAATTTGAATTGAGTGTTGGGTTTTCAGCCCAATAAGCCCAAACAATAAATTTATAGAGTATGGGCTCAAGAACTAGTACTATTTTTCAGGAAGGGTTCTACTCATCAAGTAATAAGGGATACTATTGATTCGCTCTATGAGGAAAAACTCTCCTCGGCCCTCTTTCAATTGGTCTGTTCTTCTCTCTCTCTTTTTCCTTTTTCTTTTTCTGGTCAGAATCCCCCTCTGTTTTCTTCGTTTCTACATTATATACTTCGTTTCTTCTCTTGTTTCCTTTGTACACGTGTAGTTCTTATCCTGGGAGCTCCTTTCTGTCCCATCTAGTCCCTACCGTTGACCCATTGTGTGCGTTGCTTGATTTATTGAGGCCTAGTTTTTAAGCCAACTTTCTACAAATTCATTGTGTGGGGCTTTTTGAGCCTTAACCCATTCATCACTTGGGCTTAGAAGCCGAAAACCTGTCCCTACACCTAGTATTTAAAAAAAAAAAAAAATTATTTTGTTTTTTTTGGTAGATGATTGCATCTTCACGTATTTAGGAAAAACAATTTTGTGTATTTATAATTTTTTAATACTATATAGATGCCTATTTGGAGTTTTTTTTTTTTTTTTAAACTCTGGCGTCCAGTAGCTTAAATTCTTGGGTCTGTCCCTGGTTATAGATGGGCCATAAGATAACGTAATGTCCAATTAATGTTCAACTAAATCAGAAATTTCATAGTGTATGTCCACTCTATGGTAAATTTCCTTTCCCCCTAGTCAACAGAACTTGAAAACATTTCAAATGGGTCATACCATTTTCAATTGTCTCAATAAATAAATTATAATTAAGAATTAAAATATATTCTAAAGATAATAATAATAATAATAATAATAATAATTAAAAGTGTATAGTTTAGACCGTTAGAGACCACTCAATAAACAAAATAACTAATCTAAAGAAAGGGCTTCTTTTTAGTTTCTTCCTATAATCCTACCGATGGAAACTTTAATGGGTTGAATGAATGCTAGAATCTATCGATTTATACTCTACCTTCTTCATTAAAAAATATACCAACAAAAGAGAACATTTTTATGAATAATACAATACCTCATATCACCTTCACCAAAAAAAGACAAAGATACAAGGAATAATTGTTATATACTATGGGAAAAAAAAAACACACACACACACACATCAAAAGGATCTCATAAAAATATTGATTATTATTGTTATTATTATTTTAAAGTTATAGATTAAAAACAAGGTATTTACTTGTTCAACAATTTTACAAACACACCCAGTTTCACATTCTATATATTAATTTTTTTTTTTTTTGTTTTGTTTGAGAGAGCGGTTTTTGGTGTAGGCGGATATTGAACTCTAAATCTCTTATTTAATCATTTGAGATTTTACCAGTTAAGTTAACTGGAACCCAGATATATTGACTTGTTAACTTATGATTGAAGTAACATTCATTTCATATGAATTTACAACTAATATTATTTTTATTATGTAGTAATCATAATTTGTGCGTTTGTTGGATATGAAATTAGACATGTCCCTACGCTTATTGTTTAGCCATTAGCCAATTAGTACCAGCGCATACAACCTATAAGTGGTCATTGGAGTTCCCTTTTGACTTTTCTTGGTCTTCTTAACCACCCAATCAAAATTATATTTGAGTCAAATACTTCATTTGACATTGTGAGTGTTTTAAAACGTGATCTCAAAATGTCAAATGTGTTGCATGAACGACCTTTTTAGCAATAGTATGATGTGGGCCCATCTTAAAAATGGACTTGAAAGTTGAAAGTATCCCACTAACTCTATGGTTAGAATGGAAAAATGAGTGATACTTGATTTAAGTTCAAAACCACTTTTCAAGAGTTAGCACTACAAAAAAATCGTTTTGTCCCAGCGTTTTTTTCCTAGCGTTCTTATAAAACGCTATAATAGATAAGCCTGTACTAGCGCTTTTTGAAAACGTTGGTATAGGAAATCCTATTACGGCAGTTCAAAACTGGTGCTTTACAAAGCACTGCAATAGGAGGCCTATAGCGGTGTTTTTCAAAAACGTTGGTATAGGAAGCTCAAAAGCCTTGGGATAGGGTTACTGATTTCCCTTATAGGGAAAGACCTATCCCGGCGCTTTTAAAAGCGCTGGGACAGGCTTTTCTCCATAACGTAATGGAGGGACCTGTCCCAACGCTTTTGAAAGCGCTGCCATAGGTAGTACCTATTCCAGCGCTTTCAAAAGCGCTGGTATAAGTATAAGGTATATTCACATTTTCATAAATGTTGTCCCGACACAAGTAAAAATGCCGGAACAGGGTCTGAAAGCGTCGGGACCTATCTTAGTGTTTTTGAAAAGCGCTGGTATAGGTCTGGCGACCCTATCCCGACATTCAAAAACCAGCGGTTTGAAGCGCTGGGAAAAAAAAACATGCCAGGATAGGAATTTTGACCCTATCCCAGCGCTTTCTGAGGCTATCCCAACGGTTTTGAAAACGCTGGGATAGACCTAATTTTTTTGTAGTGTAGGGTATAGACATATAGGAATGGAAAGGTGTTAAGGCATAGTTAATTAAGAAATTAATTAAAGTGGATTTCTATCATATAATCATACATTTATTAAATGAAATCAATTGGCATTTTATTTTCATAGAACACAACTGAAAAATAAGAATATTGAAATTAAATCTAAAAGGCCAGTAAATGAATAAGCATGATAAATCGAATTCAATGTGTAAAGTCAGCATTTTAACGGGAACAAAATAAAACATTAAATGAATAAGAATGGAAATAAACCACATGAATAGGAAAATAGATCGGTTGACATATGCAACTCTCTCGCATGCTGTACTTATATGCTTTCAGGACAATGTAATAGTTTGATTTTATTTGCTTATTTATAATAATCAATCCAAATGCAAGAACCTGAATTTTTTATATATTATAATATGTCAAATTTAGGCTTGTAACACATAATTTACAATTTTCTCAACCTTTTTTTTTTTTTTTTTTTCACAGAATTATTTTGACAGAAAATATTTTTTTAGAAAATGACTTAAAAAAAAAAAAACGTTTTTTCACCTGTTTACTGATATGGTTGTGACCTTAAAAACAAGCTAAAAAAACATTTGTGGAGGGGGATATATTTACGGGGATTTATTTTATTTTATTTTATTTTGAGGGAATACGGTAATTTATTGAATATGTGACATTTCAGAAAATTGCAGTTTTGGCATTAAAATCCCCCTTGTTGTAACTTGTAATTACCTAATGGAACTTTTTCCCCCCTCAATCGATTAGTGCTACACACTGGTATTATTGAAAAGAGTGATACTGATTTTTCGTGATTAAAATGAGATTATTAGGTTGGTAACGTGTCATGAGCTTTGTGACTGAATACATTGAACGTTTTACTTCACACTCTTGTTGACAAACAAAAGCATTAGTTATCTTAATAAAATAATTATCTGTTACTCAAAAAATAATTAAGAATAATAAGTATCCCTTCCATTATTACTAATAAAGCCTATTTGATGACTTGATTGACAATGCGATGGTGGAGCTCGTAAATTATGTCAAACAAAATTTTTTTACTATAGAATTTTTTTTTTCCGTCATGGTTTAGTGGGTTGAGTTCAGATTCAACCAAATTGGGATGACTTTATAACCAGGTTTAAATCAAAATTACCCTAATTAAATTTTTTTAAACGAGTAATTTTTTTTTAGTCCAAAGATACACAATAAGTTCCGTTCAAACTATGAGACTTTTTCCTTCTAACATTAAAATTAAGTTAACAGGTCTATTAGAAACATGCAAATTGTTTATCAACCAAAAAGAAAAAAATAACAGAAAAAAGAAACACGCAAATTGATAAAAAAATCATATATCCCAATTAATAAAGTCAAATAACTTAAATAAATTACAATCAAAATGAGAAGAATGTCCCAACTATATACTCACTAAAATATAGTAGTTTTCAAAATGCAAAGTGTATTGTGAATTTCTTTTTCATATCATACGTGAATACTCTATAATTTAATTTCCTTTTTTTCCATGACTAAAAAAAAAGGTTCTTTTTTTTCGGATTCAGTGGGAGGCCCACACATCCACAATGGAATTATAATCCTCTTCCCCTAAAGAGACAGATACGATAAGGCCATTATCTAGCTAAATTGCGCTTTGTTACTGAAAACATTTTACGGATAAAAATGGCTAGTAATATTTTCATTCAAGCCAGACTTAATTTAGATCTCAACCAAAAAAAAAAAAAGAAAAAAAAAGAAGAGGAAACAAGCCATGCACGTCCTCATCAATTTACATCAAACATTAATTTAATCCAAAAAGAAAGAAATTCGATACAAAACCAATACCATGAATATTGTTTTCATTTAATTATTGAACACTTCTTAAAACATAAAATATTTCACAACTTATTAAGATGGTAAATTGTAATTACTGGGCATATAGACTCACTATCCTCACTTTTTCATACATCAACCATAGTTTATTATATTAAAAAAATCATGAAAATGTGTGAAACATGTCGTGTACATAAATTTATTGTTAATAGGCTATTAGCTTTAAGGCATTTTCCTTAAACCTCTGGAGAAATAAATATTTTAAACAGTGCCTGATATGTTTCTAAAAAAAAAAAAAAAAAAAAAATGGTGCCTGACATGTTTAATGTCTTTTTGGATTATTTTTATTTAATTAAGATAGAGAAATAGGGAGAAGGAGGAGTTGTGGTTCACGCCTTTATAGATGGACTTTGGGAGTGGTCTCAAGATGTTTTTTTTTTTGAGAAACAATGGTCTCAAGATGTTGATTAAGAGTTTTGAACATTAATGTCTTTTGGATTTCAAAATGGTAAGTCATAGTTGATAGGAACTTAGGCTGAACATTAATGTTTTTTGGATTTCAAAATGGTAAGTCATAACTGATAGGAACTTAGGGTGTGTTTGTTTGGAAGTGAAATATGATAGGTGAAAAACTTTGAAAAGAAAATGAGAAAGAAATTTTTTTTGAGTGTGTTTGGTTGTATGAGGAGAAAGGAAAATAAATGGTAGGGCTCGGATGTTTTCTTCTCGGGCCCACCAAAAAGTTTTCTCCTTAAAATGGAGAGAAAACTGAAGGGAGAAAATAGGGCTGCTTAATGGACAAGAATGCCTATGTCTAGTTCCTTTTTCGTTTCCTTTTCCCTTTTTTTTTTTTTTTTTTTTTTTTTTTTTTTTAAGAAGAGTGTATGAGTAAATTTATACAAACTCACTTTTTCCACCTCTCCATTTTTTCACTCTCAACCAAACAAAAATGAGAGAAATTAAAATCTTTTCTATATTTTCATTTTTCCATCCTCCTACTATTTTCTATTATCTCACTCTTCCGTCTCTCCAACCAAACGGACCTTAGGTTGATATTTTGCAACAAGTGCACCTCTCTGTTAATTGCAGGACCACTTATTAACCATTCTGTACCTTTTTTGTTTTGTTTTGTTTTTTGAGAGGAAAAAAAAAAAGGTGCACATGTAACACATGGACGGTAGCGCAATGTAGTTTACATTTAAACTTTAGACTAATTTACTATGTAGTTAATTTCAACGCAAATGCAAGCTCACTTCAAAGTTTTTTTTGGTAGAAATGCCCACTTCAAAGTTCAAACCTCGTAACATAGACACATTTAAGGTTGGGACTTAGAGACAACAAAGTTGCTTTACGATTCAGCAACCAAAAGAAAAGTTTCTTTACAAGGTTTTGCTAGATAAAAAAAGTTTTGAAAGCAATAAATATAATGTGTCCAACAGTGACTTTTTTCCCCCCTCAAGTCCCAACGTGACTGTCTAGAATACGTGACAATTTTTCCCAGTGTATGTAACTATGCATACGAGTGCTCCCCCATTCATATATACCAAGTAATTATATAAAGGAATCTTTTAGGGTGATCTCAAGAGTCAGGAGGCTGGCTAAGAGATTTGAACACATGGGCAAAATGAAACCAACATCCCAGTCAATTTTGTTTTAGGTGAGAGTGTTGTGTGAAAACAGTTTGGCAAGATGACAATAGAGATTTTTAAAGAAGTTTTGTTTGACCTAAGGATTCACAGTTTGATTCCTATCATCTTCACGGTCATATATCTTCATAAAGTGAGATAGAAAATTTGATTCCTATCATCTTCACGGTCATATATTTTTTGTATTTGAAAAAGTGAGACAAAAGAGTTAAACTCTATATAATATGTCAGAAGGTGGCTTGACTTTTTCTCAAGTCTTAATTGCATCTCTCCTTTTGTATGCAATGTCAGAAGGTGGCTTGACTTTTTCTCAAGTCTTAATTGCATCTCTCTTTTTGTATGCAATTTCAGCACAAGCTGATTCTTGTAACATACCTACATAGGATAGGTGGCTTGAAATATCAAGCCTAGCCATTAAATGCTTGATCACGCCTATGGACTTTCTTGTAGGAACAATCTTGCTAACATTGACCTTCTTGCATGCACAATTTTTTTTTTTTTTTTTTGGGTTGATAAAAGGGGAAGTCTTATTTATTTATAAAGGTTTATACAACAACATGCGCAAAGGCCTCCAAGGGACACAGTCTACTAGTCTCGAATTGCATATGAACTCTTAAAGAAAATCCAGAGACCCATGAACCTGAGCAATTTTGCAACAGACTGCTTGCTTTAGCCAACCCGAGATTTCCTAAGGAGCTACCATCTGTATTTAATTTTATAAAAGGCTTAAGTGGAGCGATCCATTTAATAATCCTAGGTATACCTATTTTAGTTGTTTTAGTAGGGCAAACTAGATAAAAATATTTTGTAGCTAACTGAACTGCTTTGTGGACTAGACGAGGTTAGGAGCTAGATTGATTATGAAAAATACGCTCATTCCTAGCTAACCAAAGATGCCAACAAAGGAAAGAAAAGAGCACCTTCCAAGGAAGCTTATGACGTGGGAGAATATTATCCGATGTATAATTTGTTTTAAGCCAAGGTTGGAATGGTAGCTGAAAGAACGAAAGAGGCAAGATACCTGGAGATTGAAGCCAAATCTCCTTAGCCCAAGGGCAATCTTTTAAAATATGAACATTGGTTTCAAGATTGTTACACCTAGGGCATCGGTCACTAACATTCGGACGAGAGAAAGCTAGATATTGCCGAGTGGGAAGCCGATCACGCATCGACTTCCAAATGAAGAATTGGAGTTTATTAGGGCAAGGGATTTTCCAAATCCAATTCCACATGAACTTGTTAAAAGGAACGTTAGTTTGATGATATAAAAGTTTAGATGCAGAACTTGCCAAACATATGCCTTTATTGTAAGACCAAATAAAGGAATCAAACAAACTAGACGGTTGGGCCACAGGAATACTTTTAATAAGCTGCTTGAGGTATGGAGGAAGGGGAATTTGAAGGTCTTCTAACTTCCAAATATGATTATTCCGAAGGGAACTTACAAATCCTGCATGCACAATATTGCTTGCTGACACTTGCACGGGAAATTAGTTGTTGAAGTTTGTGAACCTTTATGTGGTAGATTGTATAAAAAAGAGAGCAAGAGAAAAACATCTCTTTTGCTGTTAATGTACTGTGCAAATTTTCCTTGATTTCAACAATAAATCAGTTTCAATTTTCCTGCCCCTACTTTTATTGTATCATTTTTTTTATGCTCTCTGACTTGTACTCTTGTCTCACAGAAGCAGCATCTGCACGTACTCTTCTATCACAGAAGTCCTTTGCTTCTGAGTTTAGTTGTAGTGGAACTTGAGTTCCACTTTATTTTAAAATAAAAAATTTGCAAAGAACTCAATACTAGTAATAGTGAGTTCCACTTAAAAAAAAATTGTACATAACTCTATTTTTCTAAAATCAAGTTCCGCATGCCATTTTTTATTTAGAAAAGTCAATTTAGTGTTTGTCACCATGACAAAATATGCATGGAACTCGATATTGGTAATATTGAATTCTACATAGGACTCGATTTTCACAATATTGAGTTTCAAAATAATGGAATTTTGTTAGATAGTTTGAAAACGATGCTATTTTGCTAAATATTTCAAAAATAAGGGGTATTCTGCCAATCCCCCCCCCCCCCCCCCCCCCCCCTTTTTTTTTTTTTATGATTCATTTATTCTAGACTCTTTGGTTTTTGTACTTAATAACTCATTTGGATGAATATTTATGATGTGGTCTCACATTTGATTCTAAAATTAAGAAGTAAAACTTTTTAAGAATAAATAATTTAGGACACATGACACAAAATTGGAACTCTAATTTAGAATTCTAATCTGAGTTTCTCTCAGTTTCACCTATTATTTTACATATATATATATATATATATATATATAGAGAGAGAGAGAGAGAGAGAGAGAGAGAGAGAGAGAGAGAGAGAGAGAGAGAGAGAGAGAGAGAGAGAGAGAGAGCAAGACTTAGGTACAGTACTTAGGTACTGTTCTTTAGGTTCTTCTCTTAAAATTTTGCCATGTGGCTTTTTTCTCATGGATGGAAGTGTATTTTTTAAATTAAATAGCCATATGGCCGAATCTTAAGAAGGGAACCTAAAAAATAGCACCTAAAGAACTGCACATAAGTTTTTTCCATATAATAAGTTTTTTCCATATATATAGATGACTTATAAATTTGAATTTTTTTAGTTATATGATTATGTTTTTTATGGTTTATTATATTGGACTCCTCGGATTCTTACACTAAATTAACTAATTTGGCACCAAAATTTAAAAATTTAGATTAGATGGGACATGTGGCACAAAATTAAACTCTAATTGAAATTCAATTTTTACACTAAATTAACTCACTTGACACAAAATTTTAAATTTTAGATTAAATGAGAC
This sequence comes from Quercus suber, assembly GCF_002906115.3. Classification (NCBI taxonomy): domain Eukaryota; kingdom Viridiplantae; phylum Streptophyta; class Magnoliopsida; order Fagales; family Fagaceae; genus Quercus; species Quercus suber. The sequence goes on along the minus strand of NW_027070016.1, from coordinate 390,179 downwards.
ACATGGCGCAAAATTAGACTCTAATTGAATTCCAATTTGAAATTTAGTTGGATTTTCTCTCTACTTTACCTATTATTATTATTTTTATTTTTATTATAATAGTAAAAAAATCATTACATCATCGTTCCATTAGTCACACATATACAAGAAAGTAAACGAAATTAAATAGATGAACCANCTCTCTCTCTCTCTCTCTCTCTCTCTCTCTCTCTCTCTCTCTCTCTATATATATATATATATATATATATATATGTAAAATAATAGGTGAAACTGAGAGAAACTCAGATTAGAATTCTAAATTAGAGTTCCAATTTTGTGTCATGTGTCCTAAATTATTTATTCTTAAAAAGTTTTACTTCTTAATTTTAGAATCAAATGTGAGACCACATCATAAATATTCATCCAAATGAGTTATTAAGTACAAAAACCAAAGAGTCTAGAATAAATGAATCATAAAAAAAAAAAAAAAAATTCTTCACAATTAAAAAAAAAAAACCATGAACAATTTATATTTTATACCTAATAATATCATTACAAAATTTTTTAAAGAGTTAACAAAATATAAAAATGACTATTAGTAGTATTTAAATTATATATATAGGAATTATATTATGCATTTTATTGTATATTTTTAGGTATATCCATGCATATACATGGGGTTACAAGCTAGTAGTTAAGTAATATGTGATGTATAGAATTAAGTTTGTGGGTTAGGTAATTACTATTATAATTAAAAAAAATTAAGAGTATTACAAATTGTTAAATAATAGGTGATGTGTATAGAGTATTAATTACATAGTGGCTTGTGGGTTAGGTAACTAGTGATGTATCTATATTTAATATTAACTACTCAATTGGAGCGTCTCTAGCACAAATTTTCGTTATGAAAAAACTTTAATTTGATTGCTATTGAATTTTTTTTGAATGTGTCACATGAATTCAATCTTTGTAAATGTGACGTATGAAATGTGATGTATGAAATGTGCAACTGATAAATAATATGCACATTATTGGCACAAGTATATTTAATAATGTAAATTCATTAGCAAAGCCAAGGTAGTCAATTCCGTACTGGAACCATCACCGGTACAAGAACTGTTGTGATTCGTACCGCTTCAGATACCAGGTCGTATCGGTCTGTTCCAATCATTTAGGGATATTCTGGGAATTTCGGTCAGTAAAGAGGTTTTGGACCAATACAAACAAGAAGAAAAAATAAAAAGAAAAGGAAGAAGAAGATAAGAAAAATGGGTCTGTGACTCACTAACTTGGTGCTTAATGACTGAGATCTGTGCTCCAAATCTTTCATTTTTTTTCCTTCTATACCCTTTTCTAATTTAGATCCCATTCCTCTCCATTGTAGCTGCCACTGCAACTTCTTTATTCTCCTTCTTCTTCTTCTTCTTTTTTCCTGCGTCTTTGGTTTCTTCCCTGCTAATGCACTACAACTGTGTGCTTTCAGCTTTGTGACTTTCAAATTTTCTTATCTAACTATTTAGTCAATGATGTCAGATTGTTAGGTGGAAGTGGTGTGGCAATTTAATGCACTTATTGTATATATTTTGCTATTTTAGAGTCATCACGTGTCCATCTTTCTTTCTTTCTTTTGTTTTTTTCCTTTTTTTTTTCTTTTTCTTTCGTTCCTTCACATTTTTTTTTGGCGTAAATGCACTTTTAGTCCCTATATTTTGACTTTTTTCCATTTTAGTCCCTACATTTTATTTTTACCACTTTTAACCCCTAAACTAATTAACGCGGGACATTTAAGTTCTTGAAGCACCATTCCGTCACCAAACTAACGAGAAAACTGATGGATCAATAAAATAATAATAAAATTTCTAAACTTCTTATTTTTTTAAAAAGAAAAGAAAAGAATTAAATTAATTTTGTTTCTCTTTTTTTGGGAAGAACATGAAGAATCTAGAACATGTGTTCTTCCCCGTTAATCATGTTCTTCATTTTCGTCCCAGCAACCCTTGCCCAGAAATTTAAAAAAATCAATATTTTTTTTTTCTCTTTTCTTGTATTTCCTTAGCAACGAAACCCATAAAATCAGTCAGATTTATAAACACAAAGACATGCCCACAGATTTACAAAACACAAAGACATTCAACAATTACTCTATCATTCTTTCACATTTCCATTACAAACACAAAGACTTGATTCAAAATACCTTCAACAAACCCAAAGTCCTTACACACCTCAATCCAAATTTACAGACCTAAGCAAACCCAAATGGCAAAAAATAATAATAAGTCTGGTGGACGACATTTTTACACCATCCAAGATATTTTTTTTATCGATTTGAAAGTTTCAAATTTTTAAAAATATCTTAAACGCATGGAGAGAGAGAGAGAGAGAGAGAGAGAGAGAGAGAGAGAGAGAGAGAGAGAGAGAGAGAGAGAGAGAATCTGTGAGTGAGTGTGAGTGAGAGATGGAGAGAAACACACTAGTGAGAAAGCCTCACACATCCACCGTCGATCTGCTTACCTGGTTGGAAGTCCCTCTGTCGGAATCTCCGGCCACCGTTTCTGGCGCTCGCTCTCACCAGGTACCAACTTCTCTCTCTCTCTCTCTCTCTCTCTCTCTCTCAGGTGAAAAATGTATTGTTGGGTTTGTTTACATTTACTCATTGTGTGTGTGTGTGTGTCTCTGTGTTTGCATTCTCAGCCATTCGATAAGATCACAGGTACCAACTGATCACAGCATCTCTCTAACCCAGATCAAGCCGATCTCAGCCTTTTTCTATCTCAAACCCATCACACCTGATCTCAGCCTCTTTGATTATGGTTTGGTTTGGGAGTGGATGAATTGGGTACTTTGTTGGGTTTTTATTCTTTGGATGGTTTGGTTTGGGAGTGGTTTCATTGATGTGGTAGTGGATGATTTGATTTGGTGGTGGTGCTTTGCTGGTTGCTAGGTTTCTATTCTTTTGCTTGGGTTTGATCTTCATGTTCTTTGATTTGGTGGAGGTGATTTGGGTTTTTTTTTTTTTTTTTTTTTTTTTGTGTTTGTTTACCAAGAAAATTTATGGGTTTGAAGGCTAAGGTTTGCTTTACTGGGGATATGGGTTTGGGGTTTGGTTTGGATTTGGGTTTAGGGTTTGTTTTTTGCTGGAGATTGATTATAGGGAAGAACACTAGAAAGAACACAAAGAACATGAACATGTTCTTCTGAAAAAAATAATGAAAAGAAAATAATTTTTTGTTTGTTTTTTTATTTTTGATTAAATTGAGTAAATAATTTTTTTTTTTTAAATTTTGGCATTTAAAAAATGCCAAATAATTTTTTAATAATATTTTAATGCCCACGTCAGCCACGTTAGCTTTTCCTGTTAGTTGGCTAACGGAATGGTGCTTCAAGGACTTAAATGTCCGCTTTAATTGGTTTAGGGACTAAAAGTGGTAAAAATAAAATGTAGGGGCTAAAATGAAAAAAGTCAAAATGTCGGGACTAAAAGTGCATTTAAGCTTTTTTTTTTTTTTGGCTTTAATTCGTTCCTTCACTTGTTGTTTATGGTATTGTAAATTATTAGTATTATTTGTTTTCTTAGTATGCAATGAACAATTAAGTTTTCTATTTTTTATTTTGTGTTTTTTTTCTTTTTCTTTTAATTGATGCTAAGGTCTAAAACTATGAATAATTTGTTCTGAATTGATGTATTGTTTTATGGTAAACTTTTATATTTATTATAATATATATATATATATATAATATAAAATAAAAAATAATAGTATACCCGAAACGGTATATCGGTATTGACCGGTATCGAAATATATCGTTTCACTGGTTAAACCGGTATAGCCTCCGGTATGAGATTGACTTCCTTGAGTAAAACATGTATTATCCTGGTATTTTTTGTTATGCACTATATTCCCATAGATTGGACAATTAGCAATGAGATTTTTGTTAATAAGGCAACTTAAGGGCGTATCATAATGTTGGCAAAAATGTTTGACTCTACACTTATCATTCACATATAATGTGACGGACACCGCTACATATATATATATGTCAAATAAAGATTTTTTGTCTTGTTTTTTGTACTTTGCTTAATTTATACTCCACCAATTGCAGTATTATGTCATGTCTTATATGTCCACACCCACAAAATTTATAAGAAATTAAGCAAATGTGATTTATAACATAAAGAATGTGTGAGGTCAACTATATGTGGGAGGAAATGGGCAAATGCTCTTTACGGGTAAAATAAGTTGCATTTTGCCCCCTTTCCCAAACTAATTAGGGAAATGCCTCTCTTTTAAAACTCGATTTACTCAAAATCGAGTTAGAAAAAAAAAAATTCTGGAGCCCTATAGTGGCATTTTAAGGAGTCTTTAGTGACATTTTAAGGACCTATAGTGGCGTTTTGGAACTCGAGCTCCATGAACTCGAGTTATAGACATTTTTTTTTACCTATAACTCGATTTCATGGAGCTTGAGTTCCAAAATGCCACTATAGGTCCTTAAAACGTTACTATAGGCTTCTTAAAAATGTTACTATAGGGCTTAACTCGATTTTGAGTAAATTGAGTTTCAAAAAATGGGCATTTCCGTAATTAGTTTGGCAAAGGGGGAAAAATGCTACTTATTTTGCCCGAAAAGTGCATTTGCCAATTTTGTCCACTATATGTGGCGTCCTTTAATTAGTTGAACTAAAAAAAAAGAAAAGAAAAGAATCAATTTATTCAATTTTAGTCATCTCAAGGTGGATGAAATTGCCTACGAAAAGATCCAAATAAATGCAATAATTAATCACTCCCATGTTGTCACCAAGTGATGACAACTTAATCGCTCCACAAATATAAATGCTTGTGGGGTGTTGGGGGTAAGAGTCGGGTTTCAAGTCTCTAGAAGGGAACTTCACACATATATACATTTAGATTAGGTTAGAGTAGAAATTCTATCTTGTAAAAAAAAAAAAAAAAAAAAAACTACAAAGGAGGATTAAAGAATTACAAAATAAGGTTGATACT